>NC_134411.1:26146031-26340713 GCF_038048845.1 Mixophyes fleayi
AAGTCAAACGACAAATTCCAAGGCAGCACTAGCTTGATACTGGGAGCTTATGTCAAATAAATTTAGTGGATTTTTTTAACTGTAACTAAAGAGATAGATCTGGGTGGATTAGTGGATACAGCTTATTTAAACCTTAACAAGACCTTTCATAATGTATCCCCAATAAACTCATTGAAACTGAAAATCCTTGTATTTGGCTAAACGACAGAAGCATAGATAAAGGTTTGGCTAATGGACATTATTGTGTTAATCTTATCACAGTATTTTACTAATTTCCCCTCTTATAATAATAATTTTGATTTTCTTGGCGGCAGATATTACCACATAAAGTGAGGGCCAGATTAACCCGAGGTCAAACTGGGCTAGAGCCCAGGGGCCTAGGGCATCTGGGGGGTCCGACAGCATTCATAGGATCGGGGGCATCCTTGCCCCTAGCTCTGACTGTCAGCTGGTCAAGGAGAATGGCAAGCAGCTAACAGCAAATGTTATGCTGTTGGCTGCCTGCTGTCACTGTAGTGCTTCCGCAGCGCGCAGTAATCTCCTTACTGTGGAGATCTTGTGAGAGTAAGACTATAACTCACGCGCCACGGAAGCACTACAGGGAGAAGGAAGAATGCCTGCAGTGAAGAAAGGACTGATCAGGAAGAGGAGGTAAGCGCTCGGGGGTGGGGGGGCTTACAGTAGTCTTAGCCCAGGGGCCTCCATTCCCTTAATCTGGCCCTGCAAAAACAAAATCAGTTAAACATATGATAACTTTTTCTGATGTTTGTCCTTGCAACTTATTGATGGTCATGGCAAATGCTAGTTCCACTGAAAAATGCCAACGTCTCAATACAAATGAAAGGTCTTTATTAGTTGCTGCTAAGTCTATTCTTGGAATAAAGATAGTCTGATAGTCTGCAGTTCCTTTCAAGACTTGTGCAATAATGAAATTTAAAAAGGTGAGGAGCAGCGTTAGCCTTTTGTATATATTACACACACCGATCAGACACAACATTTAAACGGAATATTGTGTAGGTCCCCCTTGTGCTATTAAAACAGCTGTGACCCATGGAGACATGGACTTCACAGGACCTCTGAAGGTGTCCTGTGGTATCTGACACCAACACGTTAGCAGCAGATCCGTTAAGTCCTGTAAGTTGCGAGGTGGGGCCTCCATGGCTCGGACTTGTTTTTCTGGCACATCCTACAGATCCTCGAACAAATTGAGATCTGGGGAATTTGGAGGCCAAGTAAACACTTTGGGGGGGAATTCAATTGTCCACGTTACGGGTAAAAGTAACGAGGCCTGCGCATTATTACCGTTATTACGGTAAGAATGCGCTTTATTACCATTATGGTAGTTTCAACGCCGGCTTTTTGCTTGCATTAAAAGCACTCAACCTGCAGCTTAGTACTTTTATATTTTCATGAAACTGCCGATGACTTATAACAATCTTAGAATTTACAGTAGGGGGTACATTATCTCACATATAAAGGCCATCATTTCAATTGGTTACATTAATCTTGATATATGTATGATGAGTTTAAATTCTTGAAATAAAATAAAAAGCATTCGGACTTTCAGTGGCAAAAATCAGGACATTCTTGAGAGATCGGGAGTACAAACAAACCACAGTGCAAGGTGGCCGCTGTTAGCAGTGCCTTTAATATCTGAAATATACACACAAAATATCCTGGCGCAATGAAATCGATCTCCAATCACCACCGGATTCTGACCTTCAATATCTGAGGATAGAGACTCTTTCAACACTTTTTATCAAAATAACATTTTCATAACTTGCTACAATGCAGCTACTCCTTCTGTCCTGTAACGTATGATTACACCTTGATAGATATTGGGATCTAATTACAAAGTGACCACAATGTAGCAGCCTCCTGAGTTAGTAAAATACAGAGAGTCACTTAGATCCTACGCTCTGTCTAACAGAATAAATATTTATTTTAGAAGGGGACTGACAGATGGGACAGGGGTCCAAAGAGCAGGGTCAGAACTAAGCCGGGGCAGAGAGCAGGACCAGTGGGGGGGTAGGGGGGGGCAGCATAGTCATACAGGGTGACTTGCTGCAAGAGTCTGCACATACTAAATATTGCAGGAACACAATGTATAAACTGAGAGACGTCTTAGGTCTTGTGTGTAATAATTATTTATTGGATCCCAAATAAGGACGTTGTTTGTTCGAACTACAGTCTAGTTTAATAAAGCAACAGAGAGCAATCACATCACTTGTTCTGAAGACACCCATATGAGTTCTGTACACAGGCGAAATGGTTTCTTGCTGCAGCATTACGGTTAAAAAAATAATAAGCTAATAAGTCAGGGAAACAAGATATGAATATATTAAATGCACGTGTGTGTGTGTGTGTATATTAGGGAGTTTAGACTGTAAGCTCCAATGGGGCAGGGACCGATGTGAGCGAGTGCTCTGTACAGCGCTGCGGAATTAGTGGCGCTATATAAATAGCTGATGATGATCTCAAAACAAATGTAATTTTTCCACGGCACTTGGATCAGCACAATCCTAAAACTATTACAAACCGATTCACTATTTGTATATAAACTGATCGCAGTAGTATGTACAGGTGCAGCTTACATGTTTGTTTATTGATGTGCTCATAATTCCCTTTCTATATATACCACCCAAACACTATCTACAGACCTGTCCCTACCCTGCACTGTGTAAATTTGCATTGTATTAGAAAGTGCACTGTTTCTTTCAGCGATGTCTATCATTCACGAAGGACGTTTATTTTTTTTGTGACCTTTGGATACGGCACAGAACTGCTCCGCATCCAAAACCGTTTCCAATGCACCAAGCAAAACTGATCTGTGTTGTATACACGGGTAAAAAAAATAAATAAACTGCTCTGCCTGGATGATATAAAGTTCTTGAAGAAAAGCACAGAAAAAGCCAGATAAAGTAATGCAGTTAGTAAAAGTTGTAGGAGACTAAATACAAACCAATAAAATAAAGAGGTTTGAGACATTGAGCTTGTGACGGGTCACTTTTACTTAACCTTGACGTAGGTAGAGACTTTTTGTGCTAAAATGATTTATTAAATGGGACAGATGAAGTCTTCCGTGGCCTCCTACTGGACAGACCGTGGTAGCTGCCTTTAAGGTGATTGCCACAGCACTGGGGTCATGTGTTCAATTCCCGACCATGGCCTTATCTGTGAGGAGTTTGTATGTTCTCCCCGGGTTTGCGTGGGTTTCCTCCTACACTCCAAAAACATACTGGCAGGTTAATTGGCTGCTATCAAAATTGACGTGTGTGTGTTAGGAAATTTAGACTGTAAGCTCCAATGGGACAGGGACTGATGTGGATGAGTTCTCTGTACAGCGCTGCGGAATTAGTGCCGCTATATAAATAAATGGTGATGATGTTTTACAGTAAACAGTTCTGGGTTAAATATTGCGTCAATTCAGCTCAGGTGAGAAAATCTGACACCGAGAGCTTCAGTGGTTTAAAGCCTCAACATATGAAGAAATATTGCACCACATCAACACTCCCTGAGCAATAACAGCTGCTGTATTAATCAGTCTTTAATCAGATGACTGTTCATAATTAAACATGTTTTCACATTAAATAAGTATATAAGGAAAAGAATTAGCTCCTCAAACTTTTATACAATCAATACAATAATGGACATAAAATGCAATGGCAACTTCCACAACTACATCCTTTTACGTATGAGGCCGTGAGAACCCACCTGTTCTCTCCTGTGTGACCTAGGGATGATTTGTACTCACCGTGGTTAATATGTAAATAATGTGAACGTATTTTTGCCTGTGGGAGGAAATAAAAGCAAAGTTAAACACTTCATGCAGGAGTCAATGATATTTTTCTATAGATTTAGATAAGTTTACTATACTATGAACCAAATTATTCAAAAAGTCTGCTTGTTTCTGACAACTGAGCCTTAAAAGGAAAATTAGCCACTGTTATATTGTATTATTTTCTTTGCCTAGTGCTGGATTCTCACACCTGTCCTCAGGCCTAATGAAGAGCGCACGTTTTGAGGATCTAAATAGCGCAGGTGGATATCCAGCACCTGGATACATTCACCTGTGCTCCTCCTGATGTGCTGGTGAGACAAGTGGACTGGGTTGTCCATAAAAGGTCTATCATTGTAGTAACATCAGACTAAATAAATCATCATCATCATTATTTTATTTATATAGCGCCACTAATTCCGCAGCGCTGTACAGAGAACTTTCACATCTGTCCCTGCCCCATTAAAGCTTACAGTCTAAATTACCTAATATAGACACACACTCACAAGCTATATGTACATATAATATATGAGAAATATTTTCGGGGAGGGGGGCTAAACAACCCCTTAAAAATACAGATAATAAAATGTGGTGTCTCTTGCATTTTCACTAATACATATGGATTCTGGGTTCCTGACAATGCTAACTTTTTTTTTAATCTCCTTAATACATTTACCCCTATATATCAGTGCCTGGTGACTTTTTCAGGGTGTCAAGAAAAATTTGTAGCAAGACAACTGCAGCATTTTTTCTCCACCCCATCAGGGCTGTCACTATCACTAGGCAAACCTATCGCTGCGTGTCTGTGGGTTTGTCAATAATACAACTGTTTCTTCCTATAGTTACCATGAGGAGCTCTGCTTAACAATTTAATTGGAAGTGCCAAGGGTAGGTGGGGTAAGACCAGGGTAATTTACATGTGTGTTTTGGTGCATTTTATTAATAGTGTTCTAAACTGCAAAAACAAAAAACAAAAAAAAAACAACCCTTATTCAGAAAAAAATAAAATTCCAACCACTCCAGATAATGGATCTCATACCTGTGTTTTTGGTGTTTTCAATGCATTTCATGCAATCTTCGTAGCACTGATTGACATTACTCTATGAAACAATAAAGTTTGTCCTTGGCTTATTCTTAATGCTGGAGGCTTTTCTGAGCAGTCTGTAATAGATAAACGTTTTTGTTTCTTAAAGTCTATTAATCTGTTATAAATCTGTCATTAACCTCTCACCCAACGCGTCAAACTCCTGCATAGACCCTCACTATAACTGCAGGCATCTCTGTACTGGAGGAAGGCAGACGAGGTCTCACAGTCCTAGTGAGAATGAATCAGCTGTCAATCATGGATTTGATTAGCAAAGAGCAAAAACAGGAATTAAAATAAACATGTAATGGGTTAACCCTTTCAGCAGCAATCACACTGCTACGCGTTTCGGAATGGATCCCTTTCTATAGGCAACGGAGAACACTCTGTATTCACAAGATAGTACAAATGTAACTTACATAAATACAGGAATTCCAATTTAAACCTAACATATTAAAACCTTCATATGATATCCAAATAAAAAAAGGATATATCACAACTAAAAATGATGTATTAATATAAAGAAAGTTACTTAAATGACATAAAAAAAAGCATTAGTTAACTTTCTAAAACAAACATTGAAATCAAAAGTATCATGAAACCCAAGAATGTAGATCCAATAACTTTCCTGTATTCTCGGCATGGCTAAATGACCCCTAGTCATTCAGGAGGAATATTATCAATCCCCAAAAATGTAATTTGGGTGGGGTTTACGTTATGAATTTTGGAAAAATTAGATACGTTGCTTTTGATTAGCCGTTGGTTTGACCATCCTGATAGTACAACCTACATACTGAGCCCATCATGAAACTGGCAAGAGGTAAATTACAGAAGAGGATTTCAATTCTAATATAAAGTAATGTTCTTTATATTTATATAGAAATTTTAGTTGTGAAATTTGCACTCTTGTGCTCCTTGTATTCGGATATTATATCAAGGGTTTAACATGCTCATTTTAAATCAGACATTGGGAACCTCCTAATCACCAGTAATAGGCTAAATAAATGGGTGTAGTACACTTTAACGACACTGACTAACCCGACAGTGAGTAGAACAACGTGGGATATCCGAACACTCATACCCCCGACATGGAACAAACCACGACTTAGCATTACACAGATGCACGGATTTCACAACCAGATAAATTCCCGACTGTTGTAAATGCCGTCAATTAAAAAGGCGACCAATATTAAAACGGCAATACACGGTAAGGTTAACCGTAACCTTATCCCCGAACCCCTACAAAATAATGCTTACATTAAATGAATGCTAGCCGGGTCCGTGCATCGCGGCTTTAAGAGTCGCGTTTTCAATTGAAAATCATTTACAACAACCGTCAACAGATCCGATCGTGAAATGAGTGCATCTGTGTAATGGGAAGACGATTTTTGTTTAATGTAGGGTTATGAGTGTTCGGATTTCCCACGTCGTTGTAGTCAGTATCGTGAAACTGACTACCACCGAAATAAATAGCGGTTAATAAATAAATAGGACATGCCTTAATAAAAGGCTGTTAAAAGGAGAGTTTCACTTTAAATAATCCCTGTACTAAATCTCTTGCCAGTCAGTAAATAGTCTTTTGGTAGGGTCGCCTCTCCTGGGACTTCCACCACAGACCCAGAACTTGCATATGAGGACCTCTGCTGGTCACTTCCGGCACTGCTCTGGTCTTGTGTAACGGGGGCTCCAGAACAGCAGCACTTATGGCTTCAGAGCAAATGATCTACTCCCTACTGTCTCGAGATCTAAATGTAAGCTCTGGGACCTAGCTAGAGGGAATGATGTCCATCTCAGAAGATAGTATTATTATGACATGACAAAATTTACAGCAACCCCATGCATTACCATCCAGTGTTTAACTTATACCTGGAGATATCATCATCATCATCACCATCTATTTATATAGCATCACTAATTCCACAGCGCTGTACAGAGAACTCATTCACATCAGTCCCTGCCCCACTGGAGCTTACAGTCTAAATTCCCTAACACCCAGACAGAGAGAGAGAGACTAGAGGGTCAATTTGATAGCAGCCAATTAACCTATGTGTACATTTATTAATCATTTTGTTATTGAAATAAAAAAAAAAAAGACGGGTAGATGGAGTATTTTAATTGGTAATCTAGTTTTTTTGTTCCACTTCTTTTTCTTTTTTGAGGTGTGAAATGTGAAAATGTTAGAAGATTATATTATTTTGTCCCTTTCATTATCCGGAATCTCCAATTTCAGTGCTCTGATCCTAAACTCAGTGATGTTATTATTCTAAAGTGTTGTGTTACTATTTTGAATACCTGTAAATATGAGAGCTATTCTCACTGATTAAAAGAAGAGAACTAATAAACCCCTGGGACACTCAGCAGGTAAGAGCTGCAGGTCTGGAGCGGAGAAGTTTCAGTGCTGGATTCAGTCTGGGGGAACAGGGGGAGTGTAGATAATGCGACCGTAAACCACTTAAAAGTCAGATGCAAGTTCACGTCTTTATTTTCAGACAAGCAGATTGATTGATCACTTTATCTGCTGCTGAAACATATCTAGGGGAGATCAAATTGCTAGAGACAGGGTGGGCAGGTTATCCCAAAGAGGTCAACATGTGTAAGACCAGGGGGTATATTTACTAAACTGCAGGTTTGATAAAGTGGAGATGTTGCCTATAGCAACCAATCAGATTCTAGTTCTCATTTAGTACAGTCCACAAAATGACAGCTAGAATCTGATTGGTTGCTATAGGCAACATCTCCACTTTTTCAAACCCACAGTTTAGCAAATTTACCCCATGGTCTGCGGAGTAGATTTCATTTTTAGTACCGGTTAGCTTTCTGTCCTAACTGTATACACTGTGCTATGTATTATTATAGCAGAAGTAAAACTTTTTGCTTCCATCTTTGTGTTCTGTGCAGCAGCAGCAGAAGTGTTCTGTTTCTACAACTGTTTTATTATAAAAGGCAACAAACAAATACAGGAAACCAGCGTTGCCCCAGTGCAGAAGGGAAAGAGAGTCAATATATCAAGGTATTAGTGAGTGTACTGGGTATAGGTGGACAGTACTTTCTTGAACTTGATATAACACTAGGGAAAGCTGTTTCAAACATCACTCATGTTCATCAGAGACAAGGGGAAATAAAAAGATTTCGTAAAAAAAAAAAGGGCATACTTTCCCTTTAAGAGGATATATGAACCATATTAAAACTGTTCCACAGGTAATTGCAGAAAATGTGGAGTTCCCTATAGCAAGAAATTAGATATTTCCATTCATTTTCTAAACTGTACTTGAGAAATAACAGCAGCAACCAATTATTGCAGAAGTTTAAATACATGTCACGGACTCTGAATTAATAAGAGAAGGCATTTAGATTATATTCAAATTATATACAATATATATGAGCATTTTAAAAACAGCATAAAGCTATTTATACTACCGGACATTATTTGTTGTCTGTAATAGGATGTGTATTGTAATAAACTAACTCCTAATAATCAGCTTTCTTTATACGGAGCATCCAGATCCACACAGACGTCAGGGACATTATCAGGAATATTTGGATGTACAGAAATTGGACGTATACATTTTTTAATTTACAAGATGACTTTTCGCTTTGGAGTAATGTATATTTTAAACGGACTGGCAAGACATTTGAATGTGATTAGAATTTTCAACAACGGAAGATTTAATTGGTTAAATTAAACAGTAACTGATACAGTACAAGAGTTAAAACATTTAATAGAGAACATTTTGAAGATCCACATTACACTCCCGATTCCACCTCCACCACCTCAGCGACTGTGCTGAACCCAAGAGCCTGGGGCAGCAACAACAACCGGGGGCCATGTTCTCTCTGCAGGAGGATTCCATTCTCTTGGTCGAGTCCGGCTGGGACCTCCAACGTCTCAGAGTTCAAGGGGAGCAGCAGGGTCGGGTGGCTCTGAGCTTCACACAACTCAGAATTCCCTGAGAAGTCAGCAATCAATATCCTTTCTGAGCTCTCAGCCCCCTCGCTTGTATCCATCAACTGCACCAGTACCAGAGTGTGCTCGGGCTCAGTGTCCATCACCGGATCTGCACTAGGACCAGTAGCCACGGACTTCTGCCCCTCGTGTCTGTGGCTGCGAAGATGGCGCTTCAGACTATGCTGCAGCGTATAGCCCATCCCGCACACGTGGCAGCGGAACGGCTTCTCCTCCAGGTGGGATTTTAAGTGCCGCCGGAGCTTGGTGGCAACTGGGTAGGATTTCCCACAGTACTGGCACAGATATGGGCGCTCCCCGGTATGTAGCCGCTCATGGGCACGCAGTGTATGAGGGTCCTTTAACGATTTGCCGCAGACGGTACACAGATGCATTTCCCCCGTGTGCATGATCAGATGGCGTTTTAGCTCAGGCTGCTGTGGGAATGCATCTCCGCAGTACTGGCATTTATAAGGCTTCTCACCGGTGTGAAG
Organism: Mixophyes fleayi; assembly: GCF_038048845.1. Classification (NCBI taxonomy): domain Eukaryota; kingdom Metazoa; phylum Chordata; class Amphibia; order Anura; family Limnodynastidae; genus Mixophyes; species Mixophyes fleayi. The sequence continues at coordinate 26,155,331 of NC_134411.1, forward strand.
ACGCTGGTGGATCCGTAAATTCCCTTTGTGACGGAATGCGCTGCCGCAGTGCGAACACGTGTACGGCTTCTCTCCAGTGTGCACAAGCATGTGATTTCGCAGAGAGCAACTATTCGCCAGTTGCTTACTGCACACGCTGCACTCAAGAGGAGTTCTCATTTCACTACTACCTGGTGTGCAATAATTCTTGCGGTGAATGCGCAGGGTTGGTCGGCGAGCAAAGCTCTTCCCACAGTCGTCGCAGCTGTAGGGCCGCAGACCCGTGTGCAGTACAGAGTGCTCTTTCAGGTCGCGCTGCGTGCCGTACGCTTTATCACAAAGAGAACATTTGAAGGGACGTAGTCCTTGGTGACCTAAGAGGTGGGCTTTGAAGCTCTCCTCCGAGCAGTACGCCTTCCCACACTCCGTGCATAGGAACGGCTTGAGTCCGCTATGGATAAAACTGTGTCTCTTTAGGTGACCCAGCTGGAAAAAGCTTTTGTTGCAATCCGGACAACTGAATCTGCGTTCCGATTGTTCTTTCAGTTTTGCCCCCTTATTCTCAGTCTCGCTCTTCGTACTTTTGTGAACATAATTTGGTTCCCCATTTTCCCGCCTGGATATCTTAGACTGTTTGTCGTCTTTTATCCCTGGTGTAAGAGAGTGCCTCCGCTTGGCAGCTTTCCGTAGGCTTGTTCTCCGTTCATGGTCAACTGACATGTTTGCATCTACAACCCTTGTTCCGTCAACTCCTGGTTTACTCTTTGTTCCCGGTAAAGTATCTGTTCTCTCCATCTGATGCTCTGTTTTCTTGGTTTTATTGTTTACCTGACAAACTCCACTGGTCCCATTTGTAGGAACATTTGAATTTTGGACCTGCAGCTTCTTGATCCCTATTACAGGACAGGTATTTTTGGAGCTCTCAGTGGTTTCCTCTTCGTTTACATCCTTCATGTTAGCATCACCCGTAGACTCTACAAGAAATAAGACATTGTAAAAAGATAAGCAGTCATCACTTGCGACAAAAGCACCAATAGCTCGTTCACTGTGGTTAAATTCTTGAATTCTGGCTGTCAGAGAATTCTGGGAATGAAGTTCAATCACAGCTGAAGAGCTACCAGTTGTCCTCCTAAAACAAATGAAGTACATTCTACTTCCACGTCACCATTTAGTAGCAGACAGTTCATGTGATGAATATTTGTATTTATAAACTTCAATCCATTTGTCTACCTCCTAAACAATTATATACTTTCCCTGCTTCATGCTCCAAAGAAAAACAGTTTTATAAACTTTGTGTTCATTCTTCTCAGTTCCTTTTTATTGACTATATTAATTCAGTGCTTCAAACACGCAGGTTTAGTGCCTATATACAGAATATTCATGTCTATATTTAGCAAAGGGGATGCTCCATGCTCTCATTTCCCAACCTGAGTTATGTGTACCCTGCAGGGAACCTCAGATGTATTAAAGGGGTACTTCACTCTGATAATATCTCTTAAATACACAAAGGAGGATCATGTTAATTTTGAAATAATTTGACTTTTTACATATTTAAACATATTCATTTTTAAAGCATTTGTACTTTCGGATGGTTGGACTTGTGCACAAACTTTTATATTATCGGATTGATCTATGAACCAGGTTATATTGTAAGAAATATAATATTTTGTCTGTATGGAAAAATATGAGCTGAACGGACAAACGATAAGAGGTTTATTCCATACACTTAAACCATTATTATTATTTTATTTAAATATTATCTGTCAATAAAATTACTATTTTGTATTACATTTTTGATGCAGAATTTAATAATATTTAATATTGAAGTAGCAGTGATTTCTCAGATTATGGCTGGGCTATAACTAGGTATGACATCATCATGGGTTGTACCTGCAGGTAACTTGGAGTGCCGCATTCGGTACCAGGATGATCCAAGGTACCGAAAAAGCACAGAGTTAGATATAACTACTCGTATATACCTTCAGATATCCTTTATTCACATATGGCCGGAAAAAATCACTTCCTAATTGAGTAACTTTCATCACATTGTAAGACGTCAAAGCATAAAAGCAGTAAGACTGGAAAACAGACCTGTAGTCTGGCTGGCAGCGGCCTGTGCGGACCTTGTCGCCTCGGTAGACATGTTTGGTGAGACATTCTCAAGCAGACCCGCATTGATGGACAACTTTGCTCCTTCAGGTTCTGCAGTGATTGGTGATGCGGCTTCCTCTTGTTCTGCTGTGACTGCCGACGACGCGGTCGTCTCTAATTCAGGTGTCCCTGCTGAGGAAGGCCCCATGGGCTGTGGTGTCAAAACTAATACTTCAGGCTGCGGGGCTATAAAAGGTGATTTATCCCCCCCTAAGATCTCTTTGGTATGCTGAGGCAGTCGGTCACCGCTCGCCTCTGCTACTAACTGCAGATGGACTTTGGAAGTGGAGTCACTCACTGGAACTGCTCCCTTCCGGGGCTCTGTGATCCCGCCAGGATCCTCTGAGCATATTCTGTGTTCCTCTAGTGGAAAGAGCAGCTCGGAACCTGGAGGAATAGAGGCGATAACCTGGAGATGGACACTTCCACCAAGCCTGCATAATTTCACATTCTTCTGCTTTGCACTCCTCCTGACAAACCTGCAAAGCATCACATGGTGAATTGAAGCACCAGATATCTTACCCAACATGCATAAATTACCCAATTTTCTTTTCATTACAGAGACACTACCATGGAAAAAAATGGATATACAAATGTAAATATAAAATGTTACCAATGTCTCAATGATTTATACAATTTCATTTCATGCGTGGGTTTCCTCCTGGTGCTCCGGTTTCCTCCCACAATCCAAAAACATACTAGTAGGTTAATTGGCTGCTATCAAATTGACCCTAGTCTGTCTGTCTCTCTGTCTGTCTGTGTGTGTATGTTAGGGAATTTAGACTGTAAGCTCCAATGGGGCAGGGACTGATGTGAATGAGTTCTCTGTACAGCGCTGCGGAATTAGTGGCGCTATATAAATAAATGATGATGATGATAATTGTGGCTGCAGTTCCATCAGATTTCCACCAGGGGAGCTAGGGTTCACTTTTTGATCTCCATTCTCTCACTTAGCCGTGATCTGGCCACCAAGGTTATATACATTATTATTTAATTAGCAATAATACTAAGCACTTACTGTAACCAGGATAGCGAAAGAACTCTGGGATTGAGGGAAAGCAACTGCAGCCACAGTTTCAACAGCAAAAACAATACAAAATGTTAATTGATGACCACATTGTGTAGACTATAGGACACGCCTTTAATAGCGTCTTCAAAAGTGAGTTTGTCTATCGTTCCGGAGCCAATTCCTTCCCCCACTATTGCCTTCGCAGACTCATTGCTCTGCCTGTCTGCAGAATTAGACAAGTGGAGGAGAGTTCGGCAGGAGAAGGAAGCAGCCTACTTTGGAACTATACAGTGCTTCTGCCAATTATGTATCTGAAACTAAACTAAATATAATTTTAGTCTGATGTGTTCTGAAGGTTGTGTGTGAACATAACCTTTATATATACACAACTAAATGATAGCGTCCTTTCAAAACCACTTTCCAGTTTGGGATATACACTAGATATCTGCCACACTGATTAGACACATAAGTCAACATTGAATGGTTTTGTACCAGAAGAGACTTCAGCGCCACCCATGTCACATGAGACATATCTGCCTGCTCCCTTATTTGACATCGACTTTCAAGCTGAATTAACCAGGAGGTAAATGTATCAAGCTGAAAGTTTTCCGGTGGGGTTGAAAAACCAATCAGATTCTAGCTATCATTTATTTAGTACATTCTACAAAATGATAGCTAGAATCCGATTGGTTGCTATAGGCAACATCTCCACTTTTCAAACCCGCCGCAAAACTCTCAGCTTGATACGTTTACCCCCCGATCTCAATTTAAATGAATAAAAAGGCTTTTACATCAAATAATTAACTGAGCTGAGTTTAATTCCGTCTGTGGTAAATTCAGAAGTACATAAAGTCTCCTGGATGAAATGGGTCAACACCACAAACTTTTGTGTATGGCAAACCATCAGGAAAAATGTTTAAAACTAAAATATAGTTTTGTTCCCAGATCCAATAACTGCATCCGACCGGACAAAACGTACTGTATTTAATATTGCTACAAGGAATAACTAGTTTTACATGGGCAGAATCATGCTATGTATAACGATCTCTTAGCTCCTGTGTGTGAGATGTAAGAGTGTTTGTAATAGATAATATTTGTATCATATAGTCCTGTAATGTAATGTAACTGACTTTAGCATTACTCGATCTTTCTTATAAGTACTAGCATGTTTTTGAATACTTACAGACACAGAACCAATGATTTTATCCAATATATCATTATAGCGCATGGGGAATAATCTAATGAGGACACTGATGTGCTGTTATATAATAATATATTGCGGATTATGCTGGTGCTATATAAATAAATGTTAATAATAGTGACATTGTCACTTATTTCCAATTTTAAGAATACTGTTACAAGTAATCTATTGGGTACAATAATATTGCACCTATATTATCCGTTGTAGTTATGTTCTGCTACATATATGATGATGTCACATTTGATACAAATACGAATTTATTAAAGAATGTATCGAGTGATGTTCAGAATGTTATAAAATACATCATATGCCATGAAAATCTGAAAAACATTGTATACAACGAACGTATGTAAAATAATTCTGACCAACATATGATATGATATACAGAAGTCTACTATCTTTGTGGGTTAAACATATATTTCTCAGAATACAACCTATCACTAGGATCCAGGGCAGCACTAAAGAATGAAGCATTTTGTGGTCTGGACCAATACTTATAAGAGAAAGCTTCAGGTAAGTCACTGGTGTACTGATGCACTGTAATAAATACTATTACAGCCCACAATATGACTGCGGTCACCTTGTGTAGGGGATGGGTACACTAAATGATGGATACATAATGTGCAATATACCACAATACACCACAGCAGAGGAGTTGAACTATCATTAGATCATACATACCTCAACCACCTAAGTTCAGTCTCTGCAAACAATGAGACGAGACCTTCCTGTAAAGACATATTAAAGAACAGAGAATGAACTCAGAGTGCTGATAGAAAGAGCCTAGAGATGTAGATTTATCAAACCTTCTAAAGATTTAAAAGTGGAGGTGTTGCACGTAACGACCAATCAGATTCCAGCTATCATTTATCAAGGATATTCTAGGAAATGATAACTAGGAACCGACTGGTAGCTATGGACAACACCTCCACTTTTCAGTTCGAGAAGGTTTTGATAAATCTAGCTCTAAGAGGTGCTTAACCCACTGCTTACCTCACTATCTGACAGTCTCTCCTCAGAACCAGGGCTGCGGGGTGGAAGAAAACAACCGATGGGCAAATACTCCCCAACACACCACAATCCCAAACCCTCCTCCTGTGTAAGAGAGGGACCCAAGGCCAGACCACGAGGGAGGCTACGCAAAGCCTGGCAGACAGCATCCTGTGTGTCTTCCACAGGCCAAGAGGAGATTGATGAATTCATACAACCTGTACAGAGACAATGTCTGTAAGTACATATACTCAAACACATGCTATACCAGCAGTTTAAGTCTAAACCTAACATAGAACTTGACCCACTAAGAAAAAGCATATTGTAGCTTTCACAGATGTACATTAAAAGTTCCCCAAAATGAAGACAGGAGTTAAGATGGTTGATGTATTATACCACAGTGCATACTATCATCCTCTGTTTTAAGCAATAGAGGCTCCCTCCTTAAGTTTACTAAAATAAGCAAGGCTCATTTACAAAACTTTAAAAGAAATTAATGATTTTCAAACATTGTTACTCATTTTCTGCTCCCTTCTGGTTGAAAACAAGATTTCAAATAATCAGCTTCTCTGCAGCAATAAGGATAATGTAGAGGTGTTAACCAAAGCAACCAATCAGATTCTAGCTATCATTTATCTGGTAGTCTAAAAATGATCGCTACAATTTGATTGGTTGCAATGGATAACACCTCCACTTTCCCTTTTAGAAGGCTTGATAAATCTACCCCAAACAGTTAAATATTTTACAAAGAGCTGTCAGCCAAGTTCTATTGTAGTAAACAGGGAAGGAAGTGGGATTGGAGAGCTCAGAGTAGACACATGAAACCTCTTGTACACAAGAGGCAGAAAAACAAAGCTAATTAGTATTTATTTATTTATTGGGTGATGTGCATTATGAGCCAATTTTTTTTCCTGTAGAGATCTGTTTTTAAATAATTTCTTAAAGCACTCCACAGCACAGGGCAGTTAATGTCACAAGGTTGGTGTCCAGGTCTATTGATAACAAATACCCAATATTAATCATATTGGATCTCAAGTGTTCGCTGTAAATCCAGCTAGAAAATGCAATTTTGTAAATTGGCAAATGGGTCACATCCTAGCTCATCTGTAAATTGCAGGGTTAAAACAAAGTTACCAGTATTTTTTCTGCAGCATGCAAAGCGTGACAGTATTTTCCCATCATGTAAAAAAATTGCATTGCAGCACGGTTTGTCCAGGTTGAAATTTGAACCGTTTATCTAGAGTTGTCCTTAAATCTAAATGAGGCACTTTGCCCCAAGTGTCTTGCTGAGATCTTATGTTGCAACAATACTTGCAACAACTACTGAAAAGTAAATGAAATACCTGCCCAGGCTTGCACTATAAAACTAGTGTACCGATCCTGCAGCCATAACAGATAATAGCTAGCCTTATCTTTCCATATAATGGAAACATCATCATCATTTATTTATATAGCGCCACGAATTCCGCAGCGCTGCACAGAGAACTCATTCACATCAGTCCTTGCCCCATTGGAGCTTACAGTCTAAATTCCCTACTGTAGACACACACACACACACACACAGATAGACAGACACTAGGGTCAATTTTGATAGCAGCCAATTAACCTACCTGTATGTTTTTGGAGTATGGTTGCCTCTCCGCGCCTGAAGTCTGAGGACCAATGCAACCAGGAAAGCTAAATAATATTGGAGTGAGATACTACATTACTATTATATAAATCAGCTGAGAGAGAAGTTTAGAATTAATTTCTGTAATTATATATAATATTGATAAATGTTAACATTCATTTGGGAAGGTTAGATTTATCTACACAAACTTTAGGAGATTTGTGCGGACATTGAACAGTAACTATGGCCCAATACATTAGGCAACCTTACATTTACCATGGAGTTTACATTAATTTATGGGTTAAAATAGTTTGTGAATGAACAGGTTTGTTTACTCTATACATCATCATTTCATTTGTAAATATATATTATTATATTTTTTATTTGTCCAGTTTTTATTCCTGTAAATGTGTGCTCTATATGCAATTCTCAGTATCAATTCTGATTCTGCCTCTATATGCTGGATATATTTCTTAGTTTCTGTTCTTCTTCTGCATGAATGGGCAACAGCCATAAATCCACTTCCCTACCTGTATATTGGCTCTAATTGTCAGTATTTGCTCTCTGTATGAATGGAAGGCAGCACACTATAATTTCCTTTAATCAACATCCTGGGTGCACTTGTGGGTGTAGGTTTATGTTGTTCTTCATGCCTGGATGACTGCATGGCTTATAATCAGATGGGTAGGAAGGACAGTATTATGGTTATTAGACAAATAACAGAACACAGAGTCCACATTATATACAGAATGGACTTCTGGGCTTCCCAGCTGTTGTGGAACTACATCTCCCAGCATGCCATAACATCTAGATGATTCTGTGACCTGTAGATCCATAGTCACATGTCATTTATCTCTGTTATGTTATTGGACATTATACTAAGGCCAGTAATCTCTCTGGATGCAGTTCTCTCTCTTTTACTATATATATATATATATATATATATATATATATATATATATATATACATACATACATAGCATACATACACACACACACACACAGTTCTCTCTGTATATAGCAATCTGTGTGTATACGGGGGTCTCTCTTTGTATGCATCTCTCTCTGTGTATACAGGGTCTCTTTGTATGCAGTCCCCTCTCTCGCTCTCTGTATACAGGTTTTTTTTCTGCAGTCCCCTCTCTCTGTATACAGGGTCTCTCTTTGTATGCAGTCTTCTCTCAATCTCTGTATACAGTAATTCCTGTGTATACAGGCCTCTCTCTGTATACAGGTCTCCATATGCAGTCCCTTCTTTTTATATACCGATCTCCCTCTCTCTGTATACAGTAATCTCTTTATATGCAGCCCCCCCTCTCTCTGTATACAGTAATCTCTGTGTATACAAAGTCTCTCTTTGTATGTAGTCCCCTTTCTCCGTATACAGTAATATGTGTATACAGGGTCTCTCTTTGAATGCAGTCCCCTCTCAATCTCTGTATATAGTAATTTCTGTGTATACAGGGTCTCTACTTGTGTGCAGTCCTCTCTCTCCATATACAGTTCGCTCTGCTTGCAGTCCCCTCTCTTTCTCTCTGTATATAGGTCACTTTGTATACAGTCCCCTCTCTCTCTGTATATAGTAATCTCTCTGTATATACAGATCTCTTTGTATGCAGTCCCCCTCTCTGTGTGTGTGTGTGTGTGTGTGTGTGTGTGTGTGTACAGTTCTCTCTTTATATGCAGTCCCCATGTGTGTGTGTGTATACAGTTCTCTCTTTATATGCAGTCGCCTCTCTCTCTGTATATAGTAATCACTCTGTATATACAGGTCTCCTTGTATGCAGTCCCTGTGTGTGGGTGTGTGGGTGTACAGTTCTCTCTTTGTATGCAGTCCCCTCTCTCTGTGTATACAGTTCTCTCTGTATATGCAGTCCCCTCTCTCTCTGTATATAGTAATCACTCTGTATATATAGGTCACTTTGTATACAGTCCCCTCCCTCTCTGTATATAGTAATCTCTCTGTATATACAGATCTCTTTGTATGCAGTCCCTGTGTGTGTATACAGTTCTCTCTTTATATGCAGTCCCCTCTCTCTCTGTATATAGTAATCACTCTGTATATACAGGTCTCTTTGCATGCAGCCCCCTCTCTCTGTGTACACACAGGTCGCTGATAACTGACCTGCCCGCTCCCAGCTCACACACCTTCCAGCAGCCTCACAACAGGAAGTAAACATCCGGCTTAAGCAGTCTGCGGCTCGCGTCGGAAATGTCCCCTCAGAAAAGATGTTCTACAGGAAACATATTAAGAGCACATTAGTTCCGCATAAACAATAAATCAATAACATGATGGAGTTATAGAACAAGTCGTGTGGTATTATTACACCTTACAAGCTGCTGCCGGCGAGCGGCTGCTCCCCCGTACTATGCGCCTCGGGCAGTTTTGCTGCTAAACTCCAGAGAGGAATGTCACATAGGAAGACTACAACTCCCAGAGGGCATTGCGAGCCGCCCGCAGAGTGACGTCACGCCGATGGGAGCTCTCAGGACCAGAGTAGTAGTGACAGTGGGAGGGCTCGGTTGCTATGGCGACCTGGTTTCCCTTTCCGCCCAGGACCCGGATATTGGTGTGTGTTGGTGAGGAGACGGGAGCGCTGTCATATACACCCGGGAGCCGCGGCTGGAGGTGAGAGGGGGTGGGTGTGACGTCACCTGTCACATGACTGGGGTCAGTGCTGCCCCGAGCAGGGGCTTCTATACCCCCTGAGGGAGGGTGGTAGAAAGTTATCCCGATGCCTGTGACCCGGATCATTATAGGTGTCTGCCCTGTATAGAGCTCTGCAGTGCAGGATGTGTCTCATCCTAGGGACAGTCAGGGGGTCCTGGAAATGTCCCTATTCCCTCCTACTGACCAGCAGTAGAACAGTGCTATATGTTATACTATAAATGTTATTACAATAAGTCATAGAAAATATTGATGTGATTGCTTTACTACAGGGTTACAACTTGCATCTTGCAGGAAGTATTATGTCTTCCTGTACAATACTCTGCATTCTGTTCTCTTCCACCACCTCCTCCCCCCTCCAGGGGACTAACATAATTGGATGGGTGTGTGACGGTGGTGTGGTTATGTAGCCTGGTGAAAGGAGTAGGACAGTGGATTCCAAACTTTTTCAGTTCAAAGCACCCTTAGGGTCTCTAAAAGTTTTACAAGGCACCCCTAAGCACAAATAATTACCAAGTAGCCCCCCACCTTGCTTACCACTGGCCCTGGCCGAGGCACCCCTGTGAGATCTCTGAGGCACCACAGGGAGCCTAGGTGCACAGTTTGGAAACCGCTGGAGTAGGATACTTAAGCTGGGTACACACTACACAGTTTTCATCTAATAATAGGCTAAATCAGGCGACATACAACCGCTCGTTCAAAAGTGGGGTCAGTGTGTGCAGTGACACGATCGTCGAAAGTCTGCCCAAATGGACGATTGTCGCCTCATTTGGTTGGTCGTACCGTTTAATATTTTCGTTCCAATCTCGTTTCCGTTGTGTAGTGTGTATAAACTTCCGACCGGTCCACAACAGTGAGTACGAAATTACAGTCATTGCTCACGACAACATGGCTGTAAAAAGTCGCTAAAGGGACGTCCTCTCTTCCCTTTATCGTCCTAAACAAGGCTAGTGTGTATGCAGTCCATGGACCGAGCGATCGGACCATCGATCGCATGTAAAATCGATCGGCATAAAAAGTTGGTGGAAAATTCTGTAGTGTGTACCCAGCTTTAGAAAGTATGTAGTGTTCTTGTAATAATAATTATTATTAAGTTATAAAACAGTGTGGTAGGTTTGTTAACTTCCAGAATAGATAGGCAGGACAGTGATGACTGCAAAGGAAAGCCAATGTTTATGGAATTGTATGTTGTTTGTTTATTAATGTGAGCTGCTAACCAGTGAAACTACTAAATAAATGTCTGTTGTAAATAAGTCTCTGCCAATAGGATAGTTTTGTCAGTAACTTTGTGTGAAGGGCAGAATTTTCTCAGAAATATGCATCAACCAGCGATGGAGTAAGCCACTCTACTGATTACCAAACAAGGCATTGTAATTAGAGTATTACTACATGTTGTTTTTTTTTAAAGCTGAGTTTATGTATACTGTAGCATTTGAATCTTAATATTTGTTTGTTGTAAGGATTGCAAAAAATGCACTGCAAGTAATAACTAGAATTTTGTTGTTGTGCAGATTATGACACTAACCCAAACAAAGGAATTATGTAAAAACCTTATCAAGCCATTTAATAAATTAGGGCACTTTTACATGTATGTGGGATCCTTTGTGTCCGCTAGGGGCACACAATTGTGTACGGATGTCTGTTTCCCAGCTGGTTGTGGATTTTTATATTTCTATATCTTATTTTCTCCTTCTGCTCTGTATCTTTCATTGCCTTAGATCAGGCCTGTCCAACCTGTGGCCCTCCAGGTGTTATGAACCTGCAAGCCCCAGCATGCTTTCCAGGTAGACAACCAGCCGATAGCTGGAAGGGCATGCTGGGACTTGTAGTTTCACAATACCTGGAGGGCCACAGGTTGGACGGGCTTGCCTTAGATGTTTGAAACTAATTCACTACTAGTGCTATGATTAATGTGGCTGTTGAATGGCTTAAAAGAGTTTGAGTAGCAATGTAGTGACTCCTATCAGTGGGTTTACGGATAGGAGACATGGGGGAAGATTTACTAAAACTTCTAAAAATGAACAGTGGATTTGTTGCCCACAGCAACCATTCATATTCTAGCTATCATTTTCTAGCAAGTACTAGGTAAATGATGGCTAGAATCTAATTGGCTGCTATGGGCAAAAGATCCACTGTTCCTTTTTAGAAAAGCTTTTGTAAATCTACCCCATGATGTGCATGGGACAAAATGCTCCTTTGTAGAGAAATTAATTCTAAGCTCTATTAAATTATTTAATATTATATTATTTTGTTTGTTTACAGCAAAGCTGCTGTGCATGTCATGTTGTTTTTTGTATTTTTTTGTATAATCTGTTTGTCTGTCCATGGATCATATACCACAAATAGATTTTTCCACCCCAATAACACCTATTGTTACAATATAGTGTGGGCAGCACAGTGGCCTAGTGGTTAGCCCTTCTGCCTCACAGCACTGGGGTCATGAGTTCGATTCCTGACCATGGGCTTATCTTTGTGGAGTTTGTAAGTTCTCCCTGTGTTTGCATGGGTTTTCTCTGGATGCTCCGGTTTCCTCCCACACTCCAAAAACATACTGGTGGTTAATTTGCTGCTATCAAAATTGACCCTAGTCCCTCTCTGTCGGCGGCCTGTCTCCCCTCTCTGTCGGCGGCCTGTCTCCGTGTGTGTGTCTATATTAGGGCATTTAGACTGTAAGCTCCAATGGGGCAGGGATTGATGTGAATGAGTTCTCTGTACAGCGCTGCGGAATTATTGGCGCTATATAAATAAATGATGATATGATGGTACTCTCAGCATGTCACTAGTGAACCTCTGTGACAGGTCTTCTCTTATTGAATAAAGGGCTTTTTAAAGCTTTAAAAAGGTCCACCTGTCATTAGAGCACCATTTTGCACCTTACCTGCTACTCCACTTCTCACTGGGGTACAGCGTTGTGCAGGGGGGCAGAAGTGATTAGCATGCTGGCCGGACTGTTTAGCATGCTAGTTGGGTTGATTAGCATGCTAATCAGACCGTCTAGCATGTTAATTTCCTGAGCCATGGTGCCATTGCTGGGTATATAGGGACGGGTGGGGAGAATTGCACCATACTTTGAATTGCCTGGTCTTGACCACAAAGGCGGGCCCTGTCTGTTTGAGACTGTAGACTTTCAGTTCCTGGTATTCAATCTATCGAAAACATTCCATATATTTTTATAGCTGCTGTCTATGAGAAAACCGCAGCAAGTTGCTGGTTTGTTCTCATGCCCAGTCCCAGTCTCTATGGAAACTAGCTCTGTTCTCGTCTAGAGAACCCTAGTTATCAAATGCCTGAAAGAGGTAAAAGTCCTTGCACAAAAAAAAAAATAACAGAGTGCTTTTTAAGGCTTGCATTATCAGTTGAGAGTTGACTAATTCACCACCTTCTTTGTACACACGCCAGCCCTGGGCATTGTGCCAATACATCTTTTTTTTAAAGGTATCTTTGGGCTTCTGCTCCTGATGCGTGTGTGCTTGTCATGCTTGGATGGATGGCAGAATAATGATCTGGATTATGTCCACTGCTATTAGAGAGGGAGTTTGCGAATGATCCTTTTATTGCCTGACTACGTGAGGGAATGAGGCACTGCTGTATCTTGCCACATCACCCACCCCTCATCACCTCCCCCCCCCCCCCTCCATAATGGTTTAGCTGTTGTTTGTACAAGCTGTTATTTTTCCATCATCCATGACAAATGTTTCTGAAGACGCACAACAAAGTCTGTTGCAAACGGTTCTTGTAAGCTTCTGATTGTTAGAAGTAGAAGCGTTTTGATAAGCGTCAGATATCCAGCTATCTGTTTCAATTTTTTTATGGTGGAAATACATCTGTGAGCAGTAGACAAGACAAGTTATTGGTTCCATTTCAGTGATTTTTTATTTATTTAGTTTTTAGTAATGGCCTATAGTTTTGTTGTGTAGTAGAACATACACCACAACAATGTCCAAAAACAACATTAATTGGCTTTTTGCAGAAAGTGCAGTTGTCACTGGCTTCTAAAGTCAGGCTACTAGAACTTCATACAGCAGATCCATGTTTCAGAGGGGAATATGATTACCGGAACCTGCGTAAAGGCAAAGGCTGTGAATTTACGCCTTCTTTTTGCCAGCAATCATCATCATCCAAGGTGTATCCTGAATGTTTATTTTGGACTGTTGTTCCGTCTTTGTTTCTTTGTTCCTCACGCCCATCTGTATCCTGTTGTATACATCCAAGAAGCCTCTGCATAATGCACAACTATCTTACGCAAGATACTGCAAAACCTTTAATTCATACACTCATCTCTGCAGTTTAGATCTATTTTGGATGCAGCAGTTAGACTCCTTTTCCTCACAAAACTTTCTTCTGCTGCTCTGCTCGGCCAGTCCCTACATTGTTTGCCCGTATTTTACTGACTACAAACTTACAAAACCATAAGTAAAGCTGTCCTAAACATGCATCTCTTCGCTTGTCTCAAAATATCTCCCATCTTTGTCCTCTGTCACTCTGGCCAAGGTCTGCACTCTTCATCCACACTTCATTATGTGCTCCCATGCTTGGTTACAAGATTTTTTTTGGGCTGCATCCATATTGGAATACATTCTCTTGTACAACAAAACTTTCCCCCTAGCCTCCAAACCTGCAGGCATTCCCTGAAGCCTCATCTGTTTAGTCGCGCTGATCAGATTCAGAACCGTCCCGTTAGCCCCCCTTAGGCTTCTCTCCCCGATTACCAGACCTCTACACAGATTACACACAACTTCCATTTATTCTCTTTCTCTACTTAAGCCTCTGACCTCCAAACTAACAGGATCATATAACTTCACTAATCCCTTTGTCCCATTACAATATGGATGTCTCGTATACAGTCTGTGGCACTTAACCTTATGCATCAAACTGATATTTCCCAATAGATTCAGTGTTCTCCCTTAGGAAGTTTTAGCCGGCTGGGGGCAGTTGTAATACTTGGCAATAATATTGAACATTTTTGAAGGTTATTGCCCACGTCTGAGAGGATTGGTCAGACTGGTGGTCAGTGGTCTAACACACACTGCTGGCTGTAGTGCTCACCTAGTGCCTGTTCTAATTGGAGAAACATTGAATGGTTTATTCTATCATAATCGGACTCTGTTGGACTCCAAGAGCCGGGTGGCTAGTAATAACAGCCGGGTGGAGCACCCGGGAAATAGGGGCTGGGGAGATCACTGAGCTTGTAACAGCTCTCTTACCTATTTTTGTTACTACCTTGTTTTGTTTATTATTCTGCTTTTTCCTAATTGTAAATCGCTGGAGAATAGGGTGGAGGTAAATAAATAAATAAATGTTAATAAAGTGCTATAGCTTTGTGAACCAATCTAAGACTCTTTGTAAAAACATTTGGAAGAAAGACTCCAATCCTGCACTTCTTGCTGAGGACTTCTCTAAGGCTTTGGAGATCAGGGGGTAAATGTATCAAACTGAGAGATTTCCGGCGGGTTTGAAAAGTGGAGATGTTGCCTATAGCAACCAATCAGATTCTAGCTGTTATTTTGTAGAATGTATTAAATAAATGATAGCTAGAATCTGATTGGTTTTTCAAACCCGCTGGAAAACTCTTAGCTCGATACATTTACCCCCAGATTTTAAAATGGGCAGGTGATTTCAACTATCTCAATTTTACTAGAAGTAACAATCAACTGAACTTATCCTTTGCCCCTCTTATTCTGATAGGTCCGGGGTTTAGACCTGCATTATTCCAAAATTTGGACCACCCTAGCAAATGGCCCTCTTTTGAAAAACAATTACAGGCCAAATGTTGTGTTTAAAAAGACGCACGATATTTAAATGTTATGTAGCTCCAAGTATGGCTAACCTCCCTCCCTTCTTCCCAAATTGTTATCCATTGACAGCTCCCTTCAGTGTAACTGATATTTAGTAAAATATTTATTGCACCTTTTAGGCTGTAGTGAAAATAAGGACTGACATGGGAATGGTGACAGACTAACATGATGGAAAAATCAGTTTGTTAGTTGCCTGAAACGGCATTTACCAATTCTTTTTTTATTTTTCTAGTTTAATTCATTTATTGAAACAATATTGTTTTCATAGTGTTACAGAAAGCAAATAAAAAAACATATTAATACAAACACTCTGGTAACTTGAGCACTTGGTAAACACAAACTTTAATTTACAAATTGATTTCCCGGTCCCTTCCAATTCATGTTAACATGTGGGCTTGATTTTGTCATGCATCATCCTCTTCAAGGTACCCCCTATGCCATTGGCTGCCCTTGACCATGTGAAGTGGCAAAGAAATGCCATTCAGCAGGGTTATCAAGGGAAATAATCTTGTATAAAGAGTACCATTGCTTGAAATGTTGGCCAGCACCCAGTGAGAGACCTTAATTTTTGGAAGCCCACCCTTTGTCGAGCATTTCCTTAGGCCTTCTAGGAGAACTCTGGTAAATATCATGATCAGTTATTTATATAGCGCCACTGATTCCGCAGCACTGTACAGAGAACTCGCTCACATCAGTCTCTGCCCCATTGGAGCTTACAGTCTAAATTCCCTGACACACACACATAGACAGAGAGAGAGAGACTAAGGTCAATTTTAGTAGCAGCCAATTAACCTACTAGTATGTTTTTGGAGTGTGGGAGGAAACCCAGGCAAACACAGGGAGAACATACAAACGCCAAACAGATAAGGCCATGGTTGGGAATTGAACTCATGACCCCAATGCTGTGAGGCGGAAGTGCTAACCACTAAGCCACCGTGCTGCCTTATGATAGGCTATCCCAGTGATGGCTAACCTGTGACACTCCAGGTGTTGTGAAACTACAAGTCCCAGCATGCTCTGGCAGCTATCAGCTAGTTATCTACTGGCAAAGCATGCTGGGGATTGTAGTTTCACAACACCTGGAGTGTCACTGGTTAGCCAACACTGGGCTATTCGATAAAACAACATATGATTTAAACTTTTTTTCCTCCAACAACTCAAGACCAGGCACACAGTGCCTACGGTGTAACCTGCTTACGGCTCCAGTGTGAGCTCTGAACCTTGTCTTGGTGAATGATTGAAAAATTCTCACTTGAAGCAGCATCATTAATAATGAATGGAAATAATGTGCCTGCAGTGCTGAATAATATGTTCCTCCTAACTGAACACGGACCGTTCATCTTTCACTGTCTCTTCTCCGCTGCAGATTATAGGTTATTTCACGTGAAACTACTTCTTTAATTAAAAACTCAGCCACTTTGCAGTGATCACGTTTCTGTAGTGCACAGCCCATAATGTCACATTACTGGCACATCAGATACTCGCTTAACCTCAGTTGTGGAAAGTTGGGGAAGAATTGGTTTGAGAGCACGTTGCAAAAGTTCTGTATTGGCCTGATATCTGCACAAACATAGGTTTGATGGGGTTTCTGACACTGTCAGTATGTCCGTGATTGGTATATTTGTACTAAAGTATTTCAAAAATATAGCTTCGTATTACACAGATCTATTTAAGTTACACAAACTATCTTTAAGATTAAGTTCAGTTTACATGTGCTCTGTGTAATAACTTAAATAGGGGACTACATGAATTGGAAACCAATATTGGCTATAAACCTTGAAATGCTTATATAAGTCTGTGTACACACTACAGAAAATTCAGATCTGTGCTCTCCATCTGTCATAACCATAAGCTGAATAGTTCATGACTGCCAACGCTATGAAGAGCCTGATCGTGAGTGCATAGACTGCAGAATTGGAAGGACATCGTTCAACGACATTTTTTTGTCCGGTTTAAACATCAAATGAAACACAATATGATAATCGTTCATCGTTGCAGTGTACACGCTAATGCATTATCGGGCAAAACGGGCGTTTATCATTTGATTGGCTTGATAGTTGATTGAAAACCCTGTAGTGTGAACCCAGCCTTAGTCTGTGACTGTGTTTTAAAATTGAAAAAAAATATTAAGAAACTCGGACGCTATTGGAAAGATGGTGGTGAAAGGATTATGTCCAGAAAAGACAAATAACAGCAACGGCCTGCCAAAAGGGGGATATTGCCTTCTCCCTAGAAGGATTAAATAATTACACAGCAAAAAGAGAAATAATCATCATCACCATTTATTTATATAGCCCCACTAATTCCACAGCGCTGTACAGAGAACTCACTCATATCAGTCACTGCCCCATTGGAGCTTACAGTCTAAACTCCCTAACACACACAGACATCAATTTTAATAGCAGCCAATTAACCTACCAGTATGTTTTTGGAGTGTGGGAGGAAACCGGAGCACCCGGAGGAAACCCACGCAAACACAGGGAGAACATACAAACTCACAATAATGGCCCTGCTAACTGTATTTAAAGATTTGATAAGTAGTATAATGAGAAATTGATAAATTATTCAGCAGCAGCCAGGTAAAACAAATATATACACCCTTTATTGGCTATAATTAAAATAAAACATTAGAAAGGTCTACAGAAGTCATCGTAATGAGCTCAATATAATAAAAACAATTACTGTCTTAGCAGCTGTTTTTCTTGCGTTGCCTTTGTAATTGTTTTTATTATTTTGAGCTCATTACGATGACTTCTGTAGATCTTTCTAATGTTTTATTTTAATTATTTCCAATAAAGGGTGTGTGTGTGTGTGTGTGTGTGTATATATATATATATATATATATATATATATATATATATATATATATATATATATATATATATATATGTATATGTATATATATATATATGTATGTGTATGTATGTGTGTATATATATATATATATATATATAATTTTATTTGTTTTACCCTGGCTGCTGCTGAATAATTTATTAATCTATCATAATAGTACTTATCAGTCTTTAAATACAATTGGCGTGGCCATTCTTTCTCTTTAGTCCGTGGCTCTTAGTCCGTGACTCGATACCAAACAGTTAGAAACTACCAAGTTTAAACTTTTTGTTCATCATAAATGTTTTATGCATTTGAAAAAATGCTTTATTTGTCACAGAGTAACTGAAAATATCATACTGAATTATAAAGAAAAATGGACATACCTCCTTGTCATCCATATGCGTTAAAACCGCATATATTGCAATGCATTGTGGGAATCCAGCATTGTCAGTCAGTTACAGATAATTAGCTAGAAGATGTGTTGTACCACATTTACACATCTCAAAATCAGGGAGAAATGAAAATAGATGTACTGTTTTACATTTAGATTGTTTAGATTGTTCGCTCCTTTGAGCAGGGCTCTCCTATCTTCTGTTTCCATCACTTTAAACTGCGCTCTCCAGCTACTCAGCTCACCTCCTCTCAGTCCCTCTGCCCTCTGTCTCCTCTCGCTTCTCTCCGCTCCCCTCAGTGACTCTCAACCTGTCATCCGTGCCCACCCTCTTGGGCCATAGTTACCTGCCTATACTCACTTTTCCCCTCCCTCCCTCTCTTTCATGCTGTGTCTGAGCCCCCAGAGTTATAGTGCTTACTGTTACTTGTACTGTGCTGTTTCACCTTGTACTGTGCCATTGTTTGTCCTTGTACGGCGCTACGGATACTTTGTGGCGCCCTATAAATAAAAATCAATAATTATACATTTACCATATAGGCCAGATATAAACTAGACGAAATTTCCTTTCCAAAAACGTATAGTACGTACATTTTATCCTAATTTTTCATAATAGGAATTTTGTCCTTTTTTATATTGTGGAATTGGCCAAATATGAATGAACCAAATTGGTTCCACCCCCTGTTCACTCCAATTGTAAAAGAATCTCCATTGGTTATGAATACATCTGCTTTGAGTCCCACCATGCGGAAGTTTGGGACCTCTGCATCCGGCCCTCCGCGCCCCCCCCCCCCCCCCCTTCCCCCTCCAAGGGCTTTGTGCGTTTTTTTTTTTTCTTATTCCTTTTTGTCTTTTGTTGTTCGTATATATGTCAGAGTTTTATACTCGCCAAGTCCCTAAATTGAGAAGCTGTAGTGGTAATTCTGTGCTGAATCATATTGATCTTTGCTTCAATATTCAACCTTTCATATTTTTATTGCATTATATGGTTATATGGCTTTAGGCAATTTTCATTACTTATTTCTTGGCACATAAGGAAATTATTTGATCATCCCATTGAGGTATGATGTGCAATAAAATAATTGTGGTTAGCACTTCTGCCTCACAGCACTGGGGTCAAGAGTTTGATTTCTGACCCGCCCTTATCAGTGTGGAGTTTGGATGTTCTCCCCGTGTTTGTGCGGATTTTCTTCGAGTGATTTGGCACGTCTGACCTGCTACAGTGCATTGTTTCATATACATTTTCTTTCCAATGCAGAACTCCCTGCCAAATAGTATAAGTTTGAGTTACAGCTAGTGGACAAAAAAAATAAATGGATAAATCTGGGTAAATGAGGGACATGTTGAAAGCACTGGCTTCCACACGTGTTACTCCTGTTAATTAGGTATTTAACATCATAGGATAGTTAGGGTCATATATAAAAATGTTGGACTGCTCTGGTGGCCTAAAATTATGAATATCACTGAGAACTTTGTGACTTTGAAAGAAGGGTGATTGGTGGAGAACGTTTGTTAGGGGCTTCATTAACCAAGACGTCTCAACTTGTTAATGTTGGACGATAAATCGTGTCTGCAGATGATGTCCACATGGAACTCAAATGGGAAACATCAGCAAAGGGCAACAGTGGTTGTAAGCACCTACTACAAGATTGCAATATTCCTGCATTAATGGAAACAGTTGGAGATCAATCGATTCCACATTTGATGCTTTGACCAAATTTGACATTTTGACCAATAAAATGGTGCGATGAGAACTCCAGAGAGCTGGATATCTCAGATCACACCTAGCAAAGCATGTTTGCCGATTCAGTGGTGCAAAGAGCACAGGAAATGGACTTCCAAGCAGTTGAGGAAAGTCACATGGTCATTTGATCAGTCTTTCACCATGTTGTCAAATAAACAGACAAGTGCATGTGTGGTGTCAACCTAAAGACCTCTACAGACATGAGCACTTGTTCCGTAAGCCAATCCCTGAGGTTTCTTGCTCGGATACTGTTCTGTGGAACCAGGCTGTTTTTCCAGTTTACTGCTGGCAAGGAGCAGTCCCGCTGAAGTGTCATCCTGCTTTTGGCGGGCTCACACAGTCACAAGATCTGCAGAATGAATCCTAACAAAGGAGACTAATTGATGATGATAGCTGTGGCAAGAACCCTGAATTAACCCCTTGCGCTGCATATTTTCGGCCAGCCTTTAAAAAAGCCCTAACTTGGGGTTCTGGAAGGTCTGTTGGCAGTCATCAGTAATGGCCAGGGCTGAAACAGTAACATTATCCCATTGGGCACATTCCCTTCTTTTTCTTTTTTTTTTAAATTATAAACTTTATTTTATCTTTTAACTGTCATATAGTCAGAGCTGGCAGACTCTGGGTCCGGCGGTACCAATGTATCTGACCTACACAGGAGACGTTGCTGCTGCCTGTGATTGGGTGGTTTGCATGTCAGTCATTGTTACTTCCTGGCAGTGTTGGCTGGGACTTGGTCGTCCACCTGCCTGTACAGTGTAGCTTAGACGTAATAATGACTGACTTGTGATCCACCCAATGGCAGGCAGCAAAGGCGCCTCCTGTGTACATGTAATGCAGTAGGATGAACTCTCACTCAGGTCAGCCATGTACTTCAGAGGCTGCTGTAAGGATATTAATGGGAGCAGAGAACCACAAGTACTGCCCAAGCTACTGGCTGGGGATCACTGTTTTATGCAAAATTTTAAGCACCTTTTGTCAAATTGCATTCATCCATTCTCTTAAGATTACACAACCTCTGCAGGGCAAACTGAAAAATTATATTTCTGTACTCTTTAATGCACCATTACTATTTACTGGTATTTTTTTTTATATATATATATTTAAATAATACCATGAATATGGCAAGTGTGAAAGTGGGCACCCTGTTGGTCAGTACTCGGTGACACTTTTGGGCAAAATCGCAGCTTCCAAACATTTCTTGTAGCCAGCTAAGTGTCTTCCTATTCTTGTTTTTAGGATTTTATTTTCCTCCTTGCAGAACTCTTCTCTCAGAAATATTCTTAGGTCTCCTGCATACACTGCATGTTTGAGGTCTATCCACAGATTTTCAATAATATTCGAGCCTGAGGGTTGTAAAGGCCATTCCAAAACTTCACCTTTCCTGCTTAGTATTTCATGGTTGGTTAGGTGTGTATTTGATTTGATGGCTTGCTGAAATATCCTCCCTCTTATCAGCTTCAACTTCTGGGACTTTAGCTTCTAGGATTTACTATAATTCATTCATCTTCCCAATTAGACAATATTTCCTGTGCCTCTCCTTCCTCACGTGGGCTCTCACATCCCTGTTTCCCTTAGGAGCTGGGGACAACATCCTCTCCTCCAGGGACTGTAAATGTGGCGCTGGGATATGACCTCATAGCCAAGCGCCATACTCCCAGTATAACACATGTAAGAAGCTGCTGGCGTTCCATGTGGGGGTGCACCGGTGGCATTAAAATCACTTGATGAGTGACATTATGGAATGCAGTGACTTTAGATGCCCCTTAGTCATTGATGCCCCTAGCCAATGGTAGCCTCAGCCCTGATAATATTGGTTGTGTTCTGATTAAGATCTTCACCTTTTTTTCTGCAAATGCAGAAGTTCTCTATGGGGCTGTGGCCAAAAAACTATATTATTGTTGCACAGCATTTTGTTCCAAAATGTTTCTGGTTGTAAGTATGGTTTCTCAATGTATTACTTCAGACTTTGACTTTTGTGATGAAGTTGTAGTTAGAAATGTTTCCTTCTGAAATCTCTTCCATGCTTAACGTTTTTCGGTAAGCTCTGTTATACTGTGGATCTGTTGTACTGTGGATCTGTTGTACTGTGGATCTGTTGTACTGTGGATCACTACTGATGTCCTGAAGCTATTTTTATTACATGAATCATCGTGGTTATGTTAATTCTCAGTGAACCATGCAGCTTTGCATAGAACTGTGTATAATAACAATAAGACAACGGTCGTTATTTGTAGAACACAAACATATTCTAACATATATATATATATATATATATATATATATATATATATATATATATATAATATATATAACGTAGCTTAGCAGATTGTAGACATTGGGTTCACGATTCTAGAACAAAACCCTTATACAGAAAGTCCCAAATATTCCCGTTAAAGGATCATATGTCTGTGTGTGGTGTAAAAGATATATATTGTACAGATTGTTTTTTTTCCCTTTGTTTTCTGATGGAACTTTGTGTAATTTGTATGTGTTAAAAAATTGCCCAATTTTGATAATTTCCTGCAGTAAACAAGATGAATTCAGAAGCGCTGTCTGACCTGCACGATGACCTGGAGAAAGATACAACAACCCATTCTCTGGACCAGCTGAAACTTGCATCACTGGATGACAAGAACTGGCCCTCCGATGATGTCCAGGACTACCCCCAGTCAGGTGATAGTGGGGGGGGGCTATTTCTCAGGCCGGGAGGCTTTGATTTGTCACGTCAGATTCTAAAAGTTTGGACGTGACCTTGGTTTCATCAGGGACAAGATCTACATAACAAGAAGCAATATGTAAACTGTAAATCCATCCGTTCTTGCTTAGCTTTAGAATAACCGTCAGTCTTTTTCAGAGACTTTATGCCTTTTAGTTTCTACCATTGTTTTTGTAGATGTCTCTGTATAAATACACAAGGATTTCTCGGCCAGTGTGGTTTCCGGTAATGTAGTAGAAGCGACTTGATCATCCAGTTATTCCAGGTGGTACATGGCCAGACCTGTTGTGTGATGTACGTAGGAGAGTTACCATACGTGGCCTGATCATGTTCTGGGTTCTGCTTCTACATATGGAGAATGTGCTCTTTGCCTGATTTGGAATAGTTTTTTTTAAAGAACTCTTTAGAAATCTTTCTCATAGCGTCACTGCCTTTATTTGTTTATACTGATTAAAGAATCCCTATTAAATACAGTTATTAAATAAGTGATGTTTAGGTTCGTTTATGAAGCTGCAGAAATGTTTGTATGGGAAATGTATAGATTAGTGCAAGAAGGTGGCCTTGTCTGCAGGGTGTGTAAAGCTGCTTCTGAAGTGGATGGATCAGGGACTTCACTGCTGAATGCAGCCTAGTGCCAGCCTCGTATTGTGCCCTCCTGCAAGTATTGGATATCACCATGCTCTATAAGATATTTAAATGTCTTGAAGTGGTGAACATTGTGCATTCATAGGGTGATCCCAGTTTAGATGGTAACTAACCACTGAGCGGTTTTCCGTCCGTTGAAGTGCAGAGTGGGTGCAATTTACATGGGAAATGGGACTGACAAATCATAAGCTGCAATCAAGACATTGCGACTTCTGATTGGTGCCTTCTCCGCACTCCACAGTCATTTTTGAGGTGGTGACAGATACAGATTAGACTGTTCTTTTCTCCTTGCAGCCGTTTTTCAATGGCCCCTGGCTAGGGGAAAAATGTGAAAGCTGCAATTAATTAATAAGATGGTCCAAAAGTAATGGTACTGCACATGTCAGCCAATAGATCTCCTGCCTGCTGTCACAGACTGCAATCCTGCACATTGTTGCACAATTTGATTGCAGAGAAAGAAGCAGTTCCCAAAAGTCAGATGTGGGCACACAACTATGTTTGGTGGTCAAATAATGTCAAACTGTAATTGTCATGATCCTCCGTCTGTGGTTGACTATTAACAACACTGCAGAGACTGTCATGTGGGCGACAGATACACTTTACACATCTTATGTGTATTAGGGACATCAGTTGTCATGATTACTGGCTACAGGGGGAGTGTTAAAGGGCTCTATGCTGCCAGCGCACAGCGCTGATTACTAGATCCAGTGCTTCATGGGATGTCTAGCCCTGGAGGACGCCTTCCTGGTTTTCATATTGCTGGAGATTAACTGGGGACCAAACTTTCACCTTTATTGTTGTTAGCTCAACTGTCTGCAGGAGCAATAGCACAGCCAACATCCTAAACTTTCTCTTATACACTATGGGTCTACAGCATAGAAGATATGGAGAGGATGGTGGGTTATTTGTCTTAGGTGCAGTGTATATCTGTTATCTCCACCAAGTCTGCCAAAAAAATACATCTGTGTAGGTAAATATAATAAAGGGCCCCCAAAAATATCAATGTGTCCCAAGTATCTAATCTTCCTCCTGTACTAGAGATTCTGAGGCTGCCAGCATAACGTCATAATGCCTGTATTGTGTTTTCATGTAGGTGAAGACTCCAAGCTCTCTCCTGACCCTATCACCCACCTGCGTTGGAATGACCCTTACTACGACATTGCCCGGCATCAGATCGTGGAAGTTGCTGGTAAGAATCTCCACAAGTTTTGCTTTTCAGGGCCGTTACTAATGATCTCAGACACATTACTCTCATTCTTTCGTAGACGCCTCTATGGTATTATTGTGTCGCCTAGGACTTCATTTTCTTTTTTGTAGATTTAAAATTTGGTCCACGTAATGACAACTCCCTCCCCCAACAATTTGGGTGCTGATAACTCTCTCCAATGTGTCTTTGTGCTCTGTTCTGTTCCTTGCGTTTTCCAGGGGAAGTTTAAAATAGATCTGTCATCTGTACATAAAATCACAATGGGTCCTTTATAGTCGTGGATCCCTTACCTCCGTCATGGACCCATTTACAATGTAAGGATTAGGAAAAGTCAAATACACACACAGAACGTGGCACACAGTACAGGCTATGACAGAGATACCGCGATAGAAAGTATTTTCAAAGACCTGCGTATGACTTCTCTTATTTGACAACACAATGTTCATTGAAGATAATACAGATGTTTTTGTAACTAATGTAAAAAAAAAATCAAATAAGCATTTTCATAAATGATTATACTGTTAAGAGTTGTTGTTATTATTATTATCCGTGTTCTCCACAGAAAATTTTGCTAGCCGGGTGGCATTAAGAAGCAGCCGGGTGGGGGCAGTGCCCACACCTGCCAGGGCTGGTCAGACTGGTGGTCAGTGGTGTAACACACACTGCTGGCTGTAGCTCACATAGTTCTTGTTATAATAGGAGAAATATTGGTTTATTCAATTATAATAGGACTCTGTTGGGCTCCAAGAGCTGGGTGGAGCACCCGGGAAATAGGGGAGAACACATTATTATTCTGATCAAAGATTTGTAAGGACCCACAGTGCTCCGCAGCGCCGTACTGTAGGAAAAACAGGACATACATAAAACAAGGAAATACAAGACGGGCAAAATACATACAGACATGAAAACAAAGGGTATGAAGGACCCTGCTCATTAGAGAGCTTACATTCTAAGTGTAAGAGGGCACAGCTGAAACAAGAGGAGCGAGTGTGGCTTAGAGTGGAGATTGGGACAGCTGTGGGGGTGTATTATTGTGAATAGTATCATCAGGGATAAGGTAAACTTTAAAAAGAGATGGGTTTTTAGAGAATGTCAAAAGGTTTGAAGGCTGTGGCAAAGTTTGATTGGGAGTGGTAGGGAATTCCATATGTGGGGAGCAGCACGGGAGAAGTCTTGTAGAGATGGTTACAAGAGACGAGACAAGGGGCAGGTCAGAGGTAGATCTAAGAGGATGGAGGAAGAGATTTAAGATGTATGAAGGGGTGATGTTGTTGGGAGTTGTTTTTTTTTTTTTGTTTTTTTATGCGTTCTGATCTATTATTTTACTTGTGCATATATTGCAGTCTGTTCTGCTTGTCTAAGTAATGCAAGTACTGTTTAGGGAGAGTGTACTCATCATCATTATCATCATTTATTTATATAACGTCAGGATATTCCATACCGCTTTACAATCGGGAACAAAGTTGTGTACAAACAGATGATGATATCAAAGAACAATGACATAATCTTCCAAATGTCTCATAACATTGACAACTGGATAAACAGAGGGAGGGAGGAGAAGTGGAGAGGGGAGTCCTCGGGGCATTGCACAATACAGCAGATGTCCTCTTTAGTATCTAGTTAATTTCATCTTCTGATGGCAGCTAGTGTAAATCTCAAAGTCTTACAGTAGCAAAGAGGGCATTGGAGCTCCCATAGGCACTAGTATATACAAACAATTTTTTCTACCTAAGCGTGAGACGTGTGGAAGGCATCTATGGTCATTTACATTGCAAATAGCTGAAGGGAATGCATCAATCATGTGTTTGCAATCGCATACACGTCCAATTAGATGCCTTCTGGTTCAGTGTTCTATCTTTACATGCCCTAGCTGGCCATGACATATGTTACTAATAAATAACTAACGTGGAACTTAAAATCCACTGCGACTTTAAAAAAAACTATTTTCTTCATCATGACCCAATATTTATTATCCAAATGGATGGGCATTTTCCTTAATTCCAATCAAATGGAGACGATTGTGGGCAATAATGATTGTCGGTATACTGGAAGGTTCACTTGTTGTTGGTAGAACATAATGAGTGACAGTTAACAGAAAGGACTGTCAGCGTTTTTGCAAGTAATATCCTTGAGGATTGTTACAATTATTTTATTATCATTATCTTCACCACTGTAATCCGGAAACCTGTCATTAGGGGCAGCACAGTGGCTTAGTGGTTAGCACTTCTGCCTCACAGCACTGGGGCCATGAGTTCGATTCCCGAACATGGCCTTATATGTGTGGAGTTTGTATGTTCTCCCCGTGTTTGCGTGGGTTTCCTCCGGGTGCTTCGGTTTCCTCCCACACTCCAAAAATCTACTAGTAGGTTAATTGGCTGCTAACAAATTGACCCTAGTCTCTCACTCGCTCTCTCACTCTCTCTCCGGGAATTTAGATTGTAAGCTCCAATGGGGCAGGGACTGATGTGAGTGAGTTTTCTGTACAGCGATGCGGAATTAGTGGCGCTATATAAATAACTGATGATGATTATGCATTCAGTTTTGTTCAGCACAGAAAATACAGTGACGCTCCAGATAACATATGACACTGGGTAGGGCTGGTATGTTTCTTGAGAATCAGGGCTTGTTACAGCATGTTAGCTGAGCGGCCAATTGGAATGTTTTAAACAAGTCTTTGTATCTTGCGGCGTGTGGAAGACCCTCAGTCTAACCATCATCATTCTTGGGCATGAACTGACTTTTCTTGTCGGTCTGGAGAGCGAGATAAGACATTTCTGACATGCTTTGCATAGCACGCCATGTTTGTTCTGCTGAGCCTGAACAATCTATGTTTCTGCAACTACTTCCTACATGAAGCCTGATGAAAAGGAAACTGCACTGCTCCCCTTCCTAGTTCTGTCATTTTCTACATTATCTAAATAGTTTGTGGTGAACAAACAGCTTCTTCGCAATAGACTGCACTGATCGGTTTCCCAGCTAACTTGAACGTCAGATCTTCACAAACCAAAAGTCCTGCACCTATGAATTGTGGGTGAGAACATGCAGATCGCCATGTTCTGTCTGTGTTTGTGAAAACAAAATATAGTCTGGCGCTCTAAAACAATGTATAAATCATTGTGTGTCGGCGTATACATAAGTAGGAGATTTTGTGCACAATGTCGCTATATTAGGGTAAGCTCACCTGCCAACATTAAGGCATTTCCTGTAGGTGGGTCTCTAGCCTGTGTAGCAAGACGTGTACTCCGTATGCAGCACCTATGAGGGGAGGGGTCTGACTCCCAAAAAACCCCAAATTAGAATGTTTGTGTATTCTCTTGGGTTTCCTCCCACAGTCCAAAAAACATACTTGTAAGTTAATTGTTTGTGTGTGTGTTAGGGGATTTAGGGCTAGATTTACTAAGCTGTGGGGATGTTGCCTATAGCAACCAATCATATTCTAGCTTTCATTTATTTAGAACCTTCTACAAAATGACAGCTAGAATCTGATTGGTTGCTATAGGCAACATCCCCACTTTTTCAAACCCGCAGCTTAGTAAATCTAGCCCTTAGACTGTAAGCTTCAATGGATCAGGGCCTGATGTGAATGGTTACTTATTCTCGGTACAGTGCTGCGTAATATGATTGCCACTATATAAATAAACAATAATAATAATAATTTTTAGCATTAGTTATATGCTATGTTAAAATACACCTATTGTGGAGGCAGCCATTTTGGCAGTGCGACCTGTCAAATTAATTGGAGCCAGTTACCTCACTGAGACATTTTCTCAAAATGGCTGCCTGTACTATGTAGAGGCAACAGGTGTACTCGCCATAAATGTCATTTTCTGGTGTATTCGTATAAAACAACTTGCATATCATGTTTGCTTTTGTTTTGGGAGTAAATTCTGTCTTTCATTTTCTTGTTGGCGCCTCCATATCTGTATGCAGATCGGGGAAGATACAGATTCTAAAATGGAGGCCGTCTTTCACCAGACATTAGTCATTAGGACCACTAAGCTATAAATGACAATATACACTTAATAATAATAATAATATTAACCCCTTGTGCAGAGTTTGTATAGGAAAGCCTGCTGGAGTAACACTCTTACCCCCATAGAAACAGATGGCTGCGTGTATGGCAGATGTAAACGCCTGTCCTCCTGCTGGTAAGCCATTAGGGGGCGGAAGAGAGCGCAGCTGTGTACCTGCAGGACGTCACCATCATCATTTATTTATATTCCGTAGCGCTTTACAATTGGGAACAAACAGTAATTAAACAACACTGGGTAATACATACAGAGAGGTAAGAGCGCCCTGCTCACAAGCTTACAGTCTCTGGTGTACGTTTGCAATTACAGTCCACAATAACAAAATCATTTAAAAAACAGAAAATATCTAACTTTATAATGAAATAAATTGTAAAGTTCAGTCATACTTAAGTTGGAACGAAACTATTGCAATAAAATAATTTTCTGTTTTATGAAAGGAAACCTGTCAGGTCTAATTCTAACATTTTCCACCATATCTGTAAATGTCTACAGCACAGCGGCTGCTGGCAAATGTGCGTCCGACATATTGGTGGTGACGATGTCGCTGTGTAGACAGAAGAGAGCTCCCCGGCTTCTCCCGTCTGTGTTATTAATAGCTGTCTGTTTTCTGGCTCTCTCAAGGGACGGCAGATAAGATGTTTTCTCACAAGCTGCCAGTCTGCAGATAGGACTCCAGTCTTCCCTATAAGGAAAAATATACCCACTGTCCCTTTGAAATGTTTTCCTCAGCGCTGCGTCACTTCGTGTACACATAACTTCTGTCACGTCTGGAGCAGCATTAGAAAGTTAATTTAGCCCCACTTGAGACTAAGGCTGGGTACACGATAAAGGAAAGTTCTAACAATGCGACAGATTTATCAACAACGGGGGAAAAAATGTCCCAATCAGCATGGCGATTCGTGTGTACACACTATGCACGTTGTACATGATTTACCTTCAGATCTGTGCTCGTCATCTGTCATAACCATCGGCTGAAAAGTAGCAGCATAGTGTCAGTGATGGTGTAGAGCAGTGGTTCCCAAACTTTCTCAGTTCGAGGCACCCTTAGGGTCACCATAATCTTTCCAAGGCACCCCTAAGCCAAAATAATTACCGGGTAGTCCCGTTTTTTAAGTAGTTGGGTCAAAATAACGTAAGATGTATAAGATGGAACAACATTGTTAAATGAGATTTTTAGTTCAGTTTAAATATCTCGTTCAATGATACAATGGGCTTTGGAACGATACTTGTTAATCTTTGCAGGGTACACACTACTATGATATTTGGCCAACCGGTTGTGTATCATCTGATTGGCCCGTTAATCAACTGAAAACACTGTAGTGTGTACCCAGCCTAACCGTGTTATGCTGTATCACACTTGCCTCGCTGTGATTAAAGGTAATGTGCGCCCCTTGTAGTGTATCCAGTTGCTCATCACTGCTCTATACATTGTAAAGGTCAATGTGTTTTTGTTTTGTTTAACAGAATGTCCTCTCCCTCCTGGCCGCTCTGTAGGGGTTTATCTCTCACTTTTCTCCTTCAGTCTAAACAGTTTGTACTCTTTACTGGAAGTTGCCTGACAATAAACCTCCCCAGGCTGAGATGCATCTATTATCTCTAAGGTCTGGCTTTAGTTATTGTAAGAAAACATTTGCAGTTTCTGAGCAATAAGGAAGAACATTTGTATCTGTTCCGTATTTTGTATGTTTAACTTGCAGTAATGTTGAAATGTGAGTTTGGATCCATATAATTATCTGAACAAATGTCACCAAGCCTTCGTGTATTTCCTCATGAGCTGCTGTAATAGAGATTTCCTCTTGTTGGTTCACATACCTACAGTAATAACTGAAATATTATTTTTTATATTTTATACTATCAATTAGTGCCTCTCATCATCATCACCATTTATTCATATAGCGCCACTGATTCTGCCGAGCTGTACAGAGAACTCGCTCACATCAGTCCCTGCCCCATTGGAGCTTACAGTCTAAATTCCCTAATACACACACAGACATAGAGAGACTAGAGTTAATTTTGATAGCAGCCAATTAACCTACCAGTATGTTTTTGGAGTGTGGGAGGAAACCGGAGCACCTGGAGGAAACCCACGCAAACACAGGGAGAACATACAAACTCCACACAGATAAGACCATGGTCGGGAATTCGACTCATGACCCCAGTGCTGTAAGGCAGAAGTGCTAACCACGTAAGCTGGGTACACACTACACTATTTTCGTCCAATAATCGGCTGAAACAGCCGACATACGACCGCTCGTTCAAAAGTCGGATCAGTGTGTACAGTTACACGATGGTCGAAAGTCTGCCCAAATGGACGATTGTCGCCTCATTTGGTTGGTCGTACCGTTTAATATTTTCGTTCCAATCTCGTTTCCGCTGTGTAGTGTGTATAAACTTCCGACCGATCCACAACAGTGAGTATGAAATTAGTCATTGCTCACGACAACATGGCTGTAAAAAGTCGCTAAAGAGACGTCCTCTCTTCCCTTTATCGCCCTAAACAAGGCTAGTGTGTATGCAGTCCATGGACCGAGCGATCGGATCATCGGTCGCATGTAAAATCGCTCGGCATAAAAAGTTGGTCGAAATTTCTATAGTGTGTACCCAGCTTTAGCCACCGTGCTGCCCACAAAATAATAATAAATAATAATAATATAACAGAATAATAAATAATATGAAGACTCTGGAAATTAAAACTTATATTATTTGTGGACTTGTTTTTACTTATTTTTATATTAAGTGTAGCTATCCCTTACTCTCTGGAGGCAGCCATATTTTGGGTTGAACTAATTATGAGAATGCAGCCAATCAATATTATCTGAATTAGTGACATGACAGAATTGCTGCCTATCATCATCATCATCATCATCAACATTTATATAGCTCCAGCAAATTCCGTAGCGCTTTATAATTGGGAACAAACATTACTAAAACAATACTGGGTAATACATACAGACAGAGAGGTAAGAGAATCCTGCTCACAAGCTTACAATCTATAGGACAATGGGAGTTTGAAACACAAGGGCATGTGCTACATAATATTGCACACTGGACCAGCTAGAATGCAAAGGTAAAAGTACTGAGTGGGCTGTGTGTACCCACGTCTACTGGTCTTTTTGTATATGCCTATTATTGAACTATCTTGTCATTCTTTTACAGGCGATGACAACTGTGGGCGTAAGATCGTTCTGTTCAACGCCTGCCGTCTGCCTCCCTGTCACCAGCTCGATCACGTTAAACTTCTAGCGTAAGTATCTGTAGTGATCCCAGCGCATTGTGTGGTCAGGTCTGCTGTATTTCCAGCTAGCCTCATTAATCTGTCTCCGTAGGGCAAAGGTCGGCTGTACCACTTGACAGCATACACAGACAGCTGGCTTACTGAATCAGATGTTTTCCTCCTGGTAGTACGAGCTCACACCATATTTGGTGCTCAGCCTTGCATTCCATATGGTTTTATTGCTATTTCCAACTGTTAAACCCCCCACCCCCTTGTGTGTTCGCTCCTCTGTCAGGCTAATCCAAATTGTGGCTTAGTATGATTGCTAATAGCTTCCTAAGAGGCTTCTCCCCCTCCCAACATGATGAAAGCTGTGAGCACAAAAAATCCATAAACTAAGGATCTACTTAGCACAAACATAGACACAAGAATGTATAACAGTACATGCACTCCAACGTAATAAAATACTTTGGTCTTGACCACAAACCCTTGTTTTAACCCCATATACATTGATCAATATTCTCTTTTTAGGCCTTTTTTCTAGTTTTGTTTAATTTTCAGTTCTTCAAAACTGGCTACATACTGATCATCAGGGTAGAATGTTGTAGCAGTTGCACATATATGTTCATGTGTAGGCAACATGTATCCAGTCCGAGAATCTGAACATTAACAGCACAGAATAATACGAAGCTTCTACCAAACTGGTAGATTCATAGAGGCGAGTTGGACTCTCCAAACAACGTTAATACATCCAAACTCCGTTTATTTATTGAATTGGAAGCGGTCTGGAATCAAAACGTATTTGGTTACAAAATCAGTGGTGAAAGTGGGGTGTACACGGTGGAATGACATACCGCTATATATATATATATATATATATATATATATATATATATATATATATATATATATATATATATATATATATATATATATATATATATATATATATATATATATATAAAATATCGGTGTGGCCTTATGTATGCCGACTCTCTTCTTGTCCTGGTCCTCTCAGTTGAGTTCTCTGCTTGTTTCTCCAGAGGGCAGTTATAAGGGAACAGTGTAAGGTGAAATTACAGAACAAAAAGCCGCCCACTAAGGATTCTTCCTTTGTACAGAAGTTGGAGGTACAATATAAGGAAATTCAATCTGCTCATCACCTTTTAAGAAAGCTAATTATATGTGTGTTGCATGTTCCTTGACTTTACTGGCTGTATTTTTACTTTTGCTGTGTTTCTGTTCTCCAAATGTTTGATCCAACAATATAAATGGTTTCTAATTACAAATAACGGAGAGTGAGCAGTGATGAGCAGCCTGTTGGGTTTTGGTGGCCTAACATGCGGATCCCAACTGTCCCATGTGCCGCACACTACACTTTATTTAATGCGTTTTAAATTGTATGAACATTACACCCACGTTTTATTGGGTATCTACACTGTGGTCTCATGTGACTGTCGTACTGTTCCTGGGACACACCAGCCCTGAGGATCTCCACCAGACAGCAGTGGTAAGTATCCGCTCCGCTATAGGAGCCGTCCGTGTACAGTGCCCATTACATCATTATGTCTGTACACACGTCCTGACAGCTTCCCCAGGGATACAGAGCGCAGACCTGCTGTCCAGTGTGGGTCATCTCTAGTGAGTGGGTAGTAGATTATAGACGCTACCGCCATCTGTAGCGTTGTGAGCACCCGTTATAGAAAATTCACACTTCTATGCCCCGCAGTAGCAGTAATTCTCAGTAACCTGCCCAGTACTAAGCCTCTAGTAGTAGAAATGTCCAATTATCACTGCTGTTGTGATGCCCAGTAATATATTCAGCAACCATAGTAATGTATTGTCCATTAATAAGCTACCAAGTAGTAGTAATGCCCAGTAATGTATTCAGTAGGCATAGTAATAAGCTACCAGTAGTAGTAATGCCCAGTAATGTGTTCAGTAGGCATAGTAATAAGCTACCAGTAGTAGTAATGCCCAGTAATGTGTTCAGTAGGCATAGTAATAAGCTACCAGTAGTAGTAATGCCCAGTAATGTGTTCAGTAGGCATAGTAATAAGCTTCCAGTAGTAGTAATGCCCACTGCCAGTAGGCAATTGGAATACAGCATTACCCGATGGCATGTGTGACGTGAAGACTTGGGCAGCAGAACAACTGGCGCTCACCTCTCCGCCCCCTCTTCCAATATTCTCCCCTCGTGTGGGAGATGAGAGAGGAAATAAATAGAAACATGTACTAGAGAGGTTCTTGCTTTGTATGGCTCTGCTCTCCCAGGCAGCAGTGGGGGCATTGGAGGAACACGTGCGTCACAGTTCGGCCTTGGTGACTAAAGAACATGCAGGTGTGATGCACTGTTCTGCGCCAGGATGTCTGCTAAATTGTAGCTCTCCGCAAGCCACCTGATAAGGAAAACTTGCTGTTGTGGCCCTTGATGTGTGTAGACGGAGAAAACGTTTGATGCCAAAGAAAATACTAGCTCTAGGGGTATGGTATATTTACTGAACTGTGGGTTTGCAAAAGTGGAGATGTTGCCTATAGCAACCAATCAGATTCTAGCTGTCATTTTGTAGAATGCACTAAATAAATGAAAGCTAGAATGTGATTGGTTGCTATAGGTAACATCTACACTTTTCCAAACCTGCAGTTTAGTAAATCTAGCCCCTAATCTTGTATTTTCTGTTCTTAAGCATTCCCTCCCCCTGGATCTGAGGCTGTGGTTAGACAGTCCCACCTTCCTCATACACCAACAATAACTATTTGCTTAGGAGAATTCTGAATCCTTAATTAATCCTGGTATAAATGTTTGCTATGGCGTTGTTCCAATTGTAGTGTAATCCTGATGAGACGCATGTGGCTGCTGTTTAACACGACCTTTCTTTCCCACGTAGTTACCTGAAGCACACATTGGACCAGTATGTGGAGAGTGATTACACCCTGATTTACCTGCACCATGGGCTGACCAGTGATAACAAGCCGTCCTTGAGCTGGCTTAGAGATGCCTATCGAGAGTTTGACCGCAAGTAAGAATGAGGAATATGATTTATGTAAGGTCACAGGAAGCAGTATGTTGTCAGCTCGCTGTACTCCACCCTCTTTCTGTCTGTGATGTGACTACTTGCTGCAGTGCGGACCAGGCATTATTGGAGGGCAGCTAAATAAATGGTATTTGAAAAATGTCAATTTCCGTTATGCAAAATCTGTGGTATTTACCTTGTTTCCAGACCTAATAATGCCTCATATTACAATATCTGTATTTTAAAGTGCTCAAAACTTTTATACCAACATGGTATATGGGAGTCGTGTAGGGATAAGAGGGCCGCTATTTAATAATGTCAAGATAATAAAATTACGTTCATAAAACTATATGCCTTTACTTAAAATACAGTTCATAGCATTAAACATTACAATAAAAAAAAATATTCTAGCCCATGTATACAAATTTTAACTTTTAACTATATTAAATCAATGTGCAATAATAAGATCTAATAGGAGTAAGATATTCGGTACTCCCCCCCTCTGACTCCCTTTGTGCCGGCTGTCTGTTTCCCCTCCCTATAGGATGTAAGCTCTTATAAGCAGGGCCCTTCTCCCTCCTGTCTCTCTACCTATTCTTCTTCTCCAACTCCATTATATTTGCTTTGCCTGGAGTCTCTGAAGTCTTGGTATTACTCGTTTATTGTTCTGTACTGTCCATTGTTTGTACTGTGTTCGGCGCTGCGGAAACCTTGTGGCGCCTTATAAATAAATAAATAATAATAATACTAATTCGGTGCTTAATTACACGGTGCACTGTGCAGAAAGGTACTATAACCCAGTCAGACCCTAGCTGTTATGTTCAAGACTTCACCAGGTTATTAAATCCCATAATGTGTAAAGAAAACATAATTTTTATTACCATATACTTGGCCCTGAGCTTCACACTGCTATAACACAGATTATAAACATTGAATATACATATCCATCACTGTAAGTGTGAAACATGACAATATTTGGTACGTGGCAGCATGGTGGCTCAGTGGTTAGCACTTCTCCATTACAGCACAGGAGTCATGAGTTCAATTCCTGTCCATGGCCTTAGGAATTAGTGGCGCTATATAAATAAATGGTGATGATGATGATGGTGTTTGCTCAGACTTAGTCTTTCACTTGAGCAGGAAACGCATTGACAAGTGCTATTTCCCCAAGTGACCCGGCCATGCACAGAGTCAGAAGGGGGGATACAGTAGTGTTTGATCTGGGCAGTACGGACGTAAGGAACAACCCTGCGGGTATCTATGATCTATTCTCTGTGTCCACAGAAAACAATACTGCACTACACTAAGCATTAGGAAGCTGCTTTTATATATCCCAGTGACATCTGGAGAAGGAGAAACCATTTCAGTGGAGGCTGGAGGGTGTTTTCTCAGTAACCTCTTATCCTCACTAGACTCTAATCTTACAGATCTCCCTTGTGACATGTCTAAGGCCAGGTACACACTACAGGTTTGTCACCCGATTATCGGACCAATCACACGATAAGCAGGACTGTTAGGTCCGATATCACATTAGTATGTACACTCCAACGATGATCTATGATCGTTCCAAAGCTCATCGTATCGTTTGATTTTATAAATGGACTCAATCTCTATGAACGATGTCCTTTTAAATTCTGAAGTATATATGCCCTCACCACCAGCAGTGTAGACAGATCTCTATAGAGTTTACAGAGCTTCGATCTTTTCAGCCGTTGGTTATGACAGATGAAGAGCACAGATCTAAAGGTAAATCTTGTAAAATGTCGATCGTGTGTACACATGATAGACATACTGATCGGGACTTTCAGTCGTTGGTCAAATCATTAACGATATCACATCAGAAGAAATTGTCTGTAGTGTGTACCCAGCCTAACTGAGTTAGATATTTTGAAGGGAACATCCTATATTCAGTTAATCAAACTGCAGAGCATCTGAGGTCAATGTAAAGGAGAACTTCACCCTCTACCATTACCTGTACTACCCCGCTTCAGAGTCCCCCATAGCCGTCAGTCCTCCAGCAGCAGAGCACCCTCAGATCCATACTGCACAGAGGGATATTTAAATGACGTCCAATAAATAATCAAATCCATTTGATAATAGGTCAGGCGCCCCAGCCATTCAGTCTGATACCGACTAGATTATTCACTTGACAACTTTTAAATAGTGTTGGGTGCTCTCTGTGGCTTCATTGGGCCTTGACAGTAGGTTGCATGAAGATTGTGCAGGATATAAAGCCGCGCTAATGGGACAGAGACGGACCCACAGCTTTCTACTGCCTGGGCGGGGGAGGTTTGTTTTTATGTTGTTTTGTTTTGTCTGTTTGTGGGATTATTTTTTTTTATTAAATCCCGCAATCTCAATAATAATGGGAGAAAATGCAGGAATTTAAATCCTTCCATCACTGCTCCAATATAAATATATAGCCTCTAGGATGATTACATATAGTTTATGGTTAATATTTGTGGTTTACAGCGTGTATTGCTATTGGACTTGAGTAACTACTATTTGTTGCTTCTTTTATTATTTACTGACTCTATCTCTTTTCAGGTACAAAAAGAACATCAAGGCTTTGTACATTGTCCATCCGACAATGTTCATAAAGACCTTGCTGATCCTGTTTAAACCTATCATCAGGTACAAGTCTCTATGGGACATTGTGCAGTATTACACCTGTTTATAAGTAGAATGTGATGGCTTATTATTAGTTGGTGGGGAATGGGGGGGGGGAGAGCAGGCATATAATCCCTGTATTTCAGTGTACTAGAAAAAAAACCCAGAAAAACCGTATTATTTTATAGTTTTGTCTTGTTTTTATTATAAACAGGGAAAGAGGGTTAGGTATCCCCTGGACACCAGGGGTCAGGGTGCCAGGAGAGAGGGGAGAATGAAGGTTTTGTGTTTTGATCCCCTCAACCTGCTCACCCCCCCAAAAAAAATATACTGCTGTCGCCAATGTAATAGAGAGGGGACTCTCTTCTACCCCACACTTGCTTAATGAGCCATCAGAAGAGCTGTGCATGTACTAAAGCTAGGTACACACTACACTGTTTTCGTCCAATAATCGGCTCAATCAGCCGACATACGACTGCTCGTTCAAAAGTCAGGTCAGTGTGTACAGTGACACGATGGTCGAAAGTCTGCCCAAATGGACGATTGTCGCCTCATTTGGTTGGTCGTACCGTTTAATATTTTCGTTCCAATCTCGTTTCCGCTGTGTAGTGTGTATAAACTTCCGACTGATCCACAACAGTGAGTACGAAATTACAGTCATTACTCACGACAACATGGCTGTAAAAAGTCGCTATAGGGACGTCCGCTCTTCCCTTTATCGTCCTAAACAAGGCTAGTGTGTATGCAGTCCATGGACCGAGCGATCGGACCATCGATCGCATGTAAAATCGCTCGGCATAAAAAGTTGGTCGAAATTTCTGTAGTGTGTACCCAGCTTTAGGGGTAAATTTATCAACCTGCGGGTTTGAGAAAATGCAGATGTTGCCTATAGCAACCAATTAGATTCTGGTTATCATTATGTAGAATGTACTAAATAAATGATAACTAGAATCTGGTTGCTATAGACAACATCTCCACTTTCTCAAACCCGCAGGTTGATAAATTTACCCCTTAGTGTTTCACAAACCCTAATTATATTTTAGAGGAGACAGAAATTGTGTGGATCAAACAAATATTCATGAGACTGCATCCTATCCGTACCCTAGAAACCAGTCACACTACTGAGGCATGTTTGAATCCTATGCTACAGATATTCATTCTCTCATTGTTTGTGTAAAATATGATGGACAGGTGTCCACGATTGGTTATATTTGCAGAATGGAGAAACCGTGGTAAAAAGATGAATCATAGGTGATCCGTCATTAATCAGCTGCTCTCTTATCTTCTGCAGCTTCAAGTTCGGTCGGAAGATTTTCTACGCAAATTATCTGAGTGAATTGGAGGAAATTGTGAAGCTGGAACAACTGGGGATCCCAAAACAAGTACTCAAGTAATAAATGTGGAGATTTCTGCTCACACCAGTTGAAGTTTGATGGGCTTCCTTGTTTTCTCTCTCAATTTTTTTGGGGGGGATTCTGAAGGGGACTCCTGATTGAGCTGGCAACTCTTCCAGTGCATAAAATCCTGTTGACAATCAATTGTATTTTACTCTGTGCCTTTATCGCTTGCACTGCTCAATAAAACATCTGTTTAATGGGTTATTGTTATTTAAGGGATAGGATCCAAGGAGAAGACCTCCCAATGGAGGTCTAACAGGGGAGGGAGGCTTCCTAATGGGGGGACATCTCCACTTTGTGTGTGATTCTTCATTAAGTAACAGCTCAATGTTTCTGAACAATACTCGATAACTTGCAGCTGTTAAGTAATAGACTGATAGTGTGTTCCTGATCTCTGTTCTGTAGATACGACGAGCTTATCCGCTCTACATTGAAGACCCAACCGGTCAGCCAGAAACCAGTTCCACCACGGCCTCCTCTGCCCAATCAGCAGTTTGGGATCTCGCTGCAGCAGTGAGTATCTGATATCAAGCTCAGGATGGTTTTTTTTTTTTCTTTCCTTGTCCCCCATCTTATATTCTCCTCTCCGCTCCGCAGGCTGAAAGACAAGCGATCAGGCAGTGAGAAGATTCCCCAAGTTGTACAGGAGACCGTGTCTTACCTGCAGCAGAATGGTGAGTAGTCCGGCTTCTTATTAGTGACTCACCGCCAGCAATCCATTCCCATATTCCTGCCATGCTATTATGTATGCAGACATCACTTCCTGATATTGTTTACATGTAATATATTTGCTGTCTATAATCTTCTGGTAGAGTTGATACATTATTCTAAAGGGCTACGGAACCTGAAATATAAGTTGATGTAAAATGAAAAGGCAAGATGATGACAGCTGTTTTGTGGGTCATAGCACACTTTTGTCAGATTCTTTTGTGGGTCATGGCACACTCTTGTGGGTCATGGCACACTCTTGTGGGTCATGGCACACTTTTGTCACTCTTTTGTGGGTCATGACACACTTTTGTCACACTTTTGTGGGTCATGGCACACTCTTTTGTGGGTCATGGCACACTTTTGTCACACTTTTGTGGGTCATGGCACACTTTTTTGTCCGACTTAAAACTTCCTTCAAAGAGGATCTTTCTGACTTACAATACGAATGACCTGCTAAGGTAAATAATCTGGTGAGGTTGAAAGCAGCATTTTGTGTTTCTGGGTTAATATAATGACGGATCTAGTGTAATGAAAGTGTGACTGTCCTGTCAGCTTTTAGATGCCTTTTTTATCTATTTATTGAAGTCATGAATAATAACACATTATAGATCCATAGTTCAATAAACACTCGGCAGAACAAGCTTGTACGTAGCTATTACTTGATGAAAGAGAATGCAAAATACTAGCTTTTAATAAATATTTAGAGGATAGAAAGGGGTTTGTAATGTGATCTCTACAGGGGGCTGCCTGGTTGAATGAGAGAAGGGGGAATGTGGGGCGGGTTGGTCCACTGGGGGGGGTGAGGTTTAAATGGAGTATGTATGAATATAAGAAGAGGTCATTCCATGGGTGTGTGTTTAACATTTTACAAATGTCTTATTGTGACACCTCCGTTGTTATCGCTGTCACTTTTCTCCCACAACTTTAAGGGGTTTTTTTTCCCACTATGCTGTAAACCAACAGCTAGCTGAATTATCTCTCACCTAACGGTGATGTCTGTGGTACTGCTGCCCAACCATGCAGCCCTCCTATTCCGTCACTGGGACCCAGAACATGAACACCGGTTGGGAGCAGCATCAATACTATCTACTGGGGGGGTTGTCTTTTCACTTTAAACTTGCCGTTGTCTTCTCTTCCCTTCCAAGATTAGTTTCTGGATGTCAGGAGGGGGTCTGATAGTGTCAGAACTAAGTATTTGGGGTCACATGTTATTGCGTTGTGTCACAGCAAGTGATATCTGATAAAGCTGCTGGGGCCCAGGGCCGGATTAAGGGAATGGAGGCCCCTGGGCTAAGGGCGCCTCCATTCCCCCGTGAGGCCCCCATTGTGAGCCGCCCCCGTACCCCGTGAGGGTCCCCCTCCTCCCCCAAGCGCTTACCTGTCAGTCCAGTCCTCCGTCCCCGGCGCGCTGTAAACTCCTTACTGAGGAGATCTCGCAAGAGTTCACTCGCGAGATCTCCTCAGTAAGCAGAGTACTGCGCGCCGGGGACGGAGGACTGGACTGACAGTGCTCAGCAGCATTGATCGCCGGACCAATCAATAATGCTGCTGCGGACTTTGAAGGGCCCCCTGGATGCCTGAGGCCCCTGGGCTATAGCCCAGTTAGACCTCGGGTTAATCCGGCCCTGCTGGGGCCACGATACTTGGGCGGGCAATCAATGGACGAGGGGTGAGAGGGGGCAGCTGTGGTGCCAGGAGCTGTGAAGGGAGTATATATTGCTGCTAATACTGCTAATGGTACATTTACTGGGGCTACTACTACTTACAATCTATAGTTTACGATCTAACAAACCATTATATATAGGACAATGGTTATATTTGGTCTGCTTTTTATTCATTTTTTGAAGTGAAATGCACAAAATAAACCCAAAGTGGTCTCTTCCTTTATCTGTAAATTCTACACACTGTTCATGTTGGTGGAGCTAAATGATATTTGCATTGTTGTTTTTTCTGTGCCTTGTCAAGTGATGCAGGAAATGTGTCCTTAGCGCTCCTCAGATAGTCTGCGGGCTGTTTCCTGATAAATACATGATGAAAAATATGCCAGGAACGCACACACTAGTAAACGGTCATCTCTGCAATAATATCCGGCAAATGCAGTACTCAATGTGCTATCCGAATCTAGAGTAGTCTAAACCTCAGCCCATTGTGTAAATATATGTAGTAATAGTTACATACAGTCCTATGAGGTGGGTTAGATTGAGCCAAAGTACCCTCCACTATTAATAATGACGTAAGAGCCATCTCTTAACAGAGTTTTCATATCTAGTTTATAAAAAGCGGCATTATCCCACAGAAGCGAAGTGGAAATGATTAAACCTCAACCTAGGAATTCTGGGTAATGAGATGCAAATGACTTCTTATCGTCCATATTAGCCAACCACATGTCCATAATTGCTCAATTCCTATCATGATCAGGCTCTTCTAACCCACCTCACTAAAACCCTATTGGGTACACTAATGGGCTCTTCTCCATGCCCAAGACCTGCTATGATTTAAACGGACTATCTGCAAGCTGGATTCATTGCTTTGCACTCCTGGCTGAATGAATACTAGTAATACGAAGTCTTTGGTTGTCCTGTAAAGGCGACTTATGATTGGCATACCTCTCTGCTTAATTCTTTGGTGGAGTTTAATCCTTCCCTCTTTGGTTTTGTGGAATAATGCTGGTTATTATAACCCAGCTGTGAGAATGTGAATACTTTCCGCATAGTTGGGTGAATAAACACATTTGTGTGTTACTGGTTGTTTCAGAATTTCAACATTGATTGCTCTGATAGAAATATTTTGTAAAGAGATTCACTTATGCTGTATCCAGTGTGCTGAAACAGCCAGTCTGTACCCAATATGACAGTTGCAGCTTCCACTTATTGTGTGTGATTGTAAAGAGGAACTGACTTGTGTACACAACTTGACCTTTTGATCTCTATGACCCTGCAGCTCTAAGCACGGAGGGGATATTTCGGAGGTCGGCCAGCACCCAGGTGGTACGGGAAGTGCAACAGAAATACAACATGGGTGAGTTTACAAATCATCATCACCATTTATTTATATATAGCGCCACTGATTCCGCAGCGCTGTACAGAGAACTCATTCACATCAGTCCCTGCCCCTTTTTAGCTTACAGTCTAAATTCCCTAACCCACAAACAGATTAGGGTCAATTTTGACAGCAGCCAATTAACCTACCAGTATGTTTTTGGAGTGTGGGAGGAAACCGGAGCACCCGGAGGAAACCCACGCAAACACAGGGAGAGTGTGGGCTCATTCCCTGATGTAATACGTGTATACGATCACAAACTCATAACACTTCAATGGAAGAGGCCACATTTTACATAGAACTCCGTAGTCCAGTCGGACTTCAAGTATGTTTTAAAAAATGAAAACAAATTATGTGTTAGATTTTAGGTGATGACCAAATAATAAAATATATATTATTTTGTGAGTGTTTATTTATTTATATACCTATAAAACGGATGTGTTACAATAAATGTGAATATTATTATGGTGCTAGAGTTGCAGATTGCTCTGGATACAAAGGGTTTTAGCACCAGTTAGGCTTCATTCGGAATTAGGCGAAGCACATTTAAAGCTTATGTAAAACCAGAGAAGAAATAATGCGGTATCAGAGGTCCTTGTTCTTTTCATCCACAGTTAAATGATCATTAAACCTGAA
This sequence comes from Mixophyes fleayi, assembly GCF_038048845.1. NCBI lineage: Eukaryota > Metazoa > Chordata > Amphibia > Anura > Limnodynastidae > Mixophyes > Mixophyes fleayi. The sequence goes on from NC_134411.1 coordinate 26,198,923, forward strand.
TGCACTGCGTCTGGAGCTCACTAGTCCCCTCTTGTCTTCGGGCAGAAGGACCCTAAAAACTCTCATTTGTTACACAAATGTACATGCTGGCACGTCCTGTGCTCTTTATCAGCCAGAGGGTGAGCAGCTCACACACCCGCATTCAAAGGGTTCACATGGCACACCCAGCGCACAAAGGGTTAATATAGCTAATCAGTGCTTCTCTCTGGAAGACCACAGAATCACATCCCTTTGTTCACTGAGCCGAACACCTTTCCAGGGTTTCCATGAATCCTTAATCTGGGTAGTTATCAGAGGGGGATCCGCAGATGTAAACTAACCAGGATAAAGTTGTCAGCACTAGTTGTCGGAGAGTCTTCCTGCCTACAAGATACCAGACATCTGCCCAGCATGTAAGGGAAGAGGTCACTTAAATTAAATGAACTCGTTATTTACTGGCCAGAGTGAGTTTCAGAAATTGCACACAATAAATAAATCGGATATTTTAACCCCTTACTGTTATAACTGTAACAATTCGTATTGTATTTTGATTATCGACTGGACCTCCACCATGACATACTGAAAATACCTTGTGTATCAAACCATTGTCCCATAGATTGTAAGCTTGTGAGCAGGGTTCTCTTACCTCTCTCTCTGTATGTATTACCCAGTATTGTTTTATTACTGTTTGTTCCCAATTGTAAAGTGCTACAGAATCTGCTATATAAATAAAAGTTGATTATGATGAATACACACATACGTCATATTAAAGGTATTGAAATTGGACTTCCGATGTAAAACAGGTGGGGTTACTCATAAGAAATAATGATCTATGTTCACATATGTTTTGTCTAAGTTAACTATAATAATGATATGTATGTTACTGTGTCCAGGAGTCCCGGTCAGTTTCCAGCAGTACGATGATGTTCACCTGACTGCGGTCATCCTCAAGACCTTCCTCCGGGAGCTGCCCGAACCGCTGCTGACCTTTAACTTTCACAACTTCGTTGTCGGCTTCTCCAGTAAGTTGAGGTTTCATTTCAAATACCAATACCTGACCCGTCGGCCTGCTGTGACTCATCTGACGCGTGGTTACCTGCTGTGGGCACGAGGTTGGCTCTCTGTCATGCTTTGTTACCTGTGATCCACTTTTACGCTTTTTAATCTGTTTTGCTTTGCTTTTATTATTCTCAAGTGTTTAACCGTCTAAACTAATGTCTTGCAGATATAGAGCCAGAGAAGAAGGTGGAATCCACGCGGGAAATACTGAAGACCTTGCCCGAGGATAATTATGAGGTTCTGCGGTTCCTCACAGCATTTCTTGTGGAGGTAAGATGATGGAACTCAGCAGGATGAATGAATGAAGTTTTTAGGTGAGTTTGTCTTTGCCTGACTTCTGAATGATCTTTTTTTTTTTTTTTTTTTTTTCTTTTAAGGTGTCTGCTCGCAGTGCTGAGAATAAGATGACAAATACTAATCTGGCTGTGGTGTTTGGCCCAAACCTTCTGTGGGCAAAGGATGTGGCCATGACCCTAAGAGCCATAAATCCCATCAACACCTTCACAAAGTTCTTGCTAGACAACCAGAAAGAGCTCTTTGAGGAAGTGGCGTTGTAGACCAGAATGTCCTCACTACACCACTGCCAGCCTAAGACCACACAGCCACCTCTACCGCGGCACTGTCCCATCCTCTTGTCTGGATGTATGTGTATGTGTGACATGTTGGAGCTGGGATCTCCAATCTAGATTACAGCACAAGTACCCTTCTGTTGCGAGCTCCCCATGTGTCTAACCAATGTGTTTTGGTGAAGGCTGATGCCTCTGGCAGGCAGAGAAGCACTTTCTGTGGAGATGGTTGTGATAAAGCAGTGTTAGGTGTGAGGTGGCGTGTCGTGGTGTATAGTCTTCATATGATTGTTTGAGGGGAGCTGCCAATACCAATGGATCTCCCCTCATTTCTCTTCTATCCTCTTTGCTCATTCTCCCTCACATTCTGAATACTTTTGGCACTTCTTCCCTTCTTGTGTACAGCTCTTCATACGTCTAGACCAGACCTGGCCAACCTGTGGCGCTCCAGGTGTTGTGAAACTACAAGCCCCAGCATGCTTTGACAGTGGATAGCCAGCTGATAACTGGCAGAGCATGCTGGGAATTGTAGTTTCACAACACCTGGAGAGCCACAGGTTGGCCAGGCCTGATCTAGACCATGTGTATGAATATATATCGCTCTACTAGGTGAGATCTGCCTGATTGGACCTCCAAAGTGCAAAAAGTTGAAGCGTGAAGCATTGAATCACTAAACCTGAGGCATTACTTGCCAACTATTGGAATCTCTTCCCCGGGAGAGCCCAGAGGGCAGGTCATGTGACATGGGGTAGGAGAGGGCATCACGTCACCATTGCCCCGCCCCCTACTAGAAAATGCCGAAATTCACGGGATTGCATAGCGGGGCGGAGCTTAATGCCTTGAATTTCGGCATTTTATAGCAAATGCCGTCAGGATCCATTAGGTTGCTTACTCTTCCGGGAGTCCAGAAGTTCTGGGAGAGTAGGCAAGTATATGATAGGCTGACGTATTGTTCCACTGTTTTGTAATATGATCCTAGTTGTTGAGGCCTTTGCTTGCCCCCTGCGCTTTTATTTGCTACAGTGACTTATTTGTATTATTTTACAATCGTTTTAGCCATGTTTGTTACCTGATCAATGTACCTTTTTTTTGTAAACTGTAAAACTCCGTTGAATGAGTGCACACCCACACACAGCTTTTATTCTGTGCGTTTTAATAATCTTTTTAGTATTGTGAATGAGTACAGTGGTGTAATACAATTCCACCCCAAACTAATCCTAAAACAACTTTTTTAATTTGTATATTGTTGGGGTTTTTTTGCCCATTTTTCTTTAGCCATAAACTGTTAATCTGGTCACACGGGTCAGTTTACTTACTTTCAATCACTAAATGCCATCATGTAATGATCAGATTGATAACCAATATATAATCCATAAACTCCCACAAATGCTATGACCTAAACTTCAAATCCAAGTATTGGGCATTTCGGTTTAAATAGCCTGATTTCTTGCAATCAAGCAAATCTTGTGGCTGACCCAAATTTTTCCAATGCGACCAATAGTCTTCCGCTTTGGTCATCCTAATCTGTTTGATTTAAAAATAAAAGAAACAATCTGGTCACTGATGCGCAATACACAGCGGGGCCTATTTAGAGTTAGGGGGATATTTTGCCTTTTTGCAAATGCAAATTGTTCTTTGTTGGGTTTTTTGTTGCAAGCAGGGCACACGCTGCACACATACTGACAACCTACATTTTTACACTTCTTTGTAGAGTTCAGCTAGGCCGCACCCCCGCTCACAACTCTAAACCAGCTTGCACATTTTACCACTGCAGCTCAAAATGTTTCTTTTTAGGTGCAAACGTTGTACCGAATTCTAAAGAGGATGCAGTGTGCAATTTTACTGAAAGTGTTAAATTGTGTACAACCAATTATTGTGTGTGTGACCAGATTCAGAAGCATGTTCTATGTAGCTGTTAATATTGGTACAGCTAATCCTTGCCCAGCCCTGTGATTTCTAAACATGCCTTGCTCATTTCATCTCCAGTTATTCAGCATACAATGTAATGCCACGCACAGGAGATGCCAAAACTTGCGTTGCATAGATTGAAGGTGACGTCATTTTTGAAGCAAGAGTAATGTCTTTATAGTGTCCATGTCTCCTACACACAGTGGAGTCAGCCGCTTTCTAGTCTGAACCAATTCTCTAGGAACTAGAGGCCTGAGACGTGAATGCTTCGCTGTATGTTGGGCAGTGCCAACGCCGGGTAACCTTTATTTGCAGTAGCACTAGTGGCAGTGCTGTAATATGTGTGTGTGCCGTACGTGGAAGTATTGAATGTTGTGCTTTAACTTTGATACATCTGTAATTGCAGTGTAAGATTGCCAGCAGTGATATTATACAATCACATTGGAGACGTGTTCCAGTAACTATTTCATTGTTACACGTTCTAGGCTCTGTAAAGTGCATTTATGTTAATTCTTTTTTGTTGCTTTGCAATATAATATTTTGTTGCCAAAGGTCAGCGTCCACTCTCTCTATTTTGCTTTTAATTATAATTTCACATAACGTATGTGTTTAGCTATTGTAGATCTGCCCAGTTTCATTCTATGTGAGCCGGCAAATGGACTCACTTATGTTTACATTTGGGGTTTATTAAGATTGTTTATTTACGTGTGAACAGTGCCAGTTTCTCACAACAGCCCATCACCTGGCGCCCAGTGATTATATACCCTGTGCCAAGAGATCTGTGACTGGCACCTGTAGTCCGGACTTGACCTCCTTTGCTCTGTGTTCAATCATTGGTCAACAACCCTGATGGGATCTGGTGTTGGATGCAGTAAGCTGAACCGCCAAATCTAAACTGCGGCCGTCCTATACACTCTTTATTTTGCCTATTGTGTTTCTCAGTTCACAAGAATGGAAATAATCCATATTTATTTAAAACTAGGCAGCATCGAAACCAGAATTTACATAGTGCTATTCTTGTGTGCTCATAAGACACAAATATTAAATTATCCAGATCAGGAGCTACATTAACAGCCATTGTCTTGACTGCATGTACCCCCTCCCATCCTGCTTGACGTTAGATGGTTCCTCTCTAGATTGGGATCATTAATTGTGCCTAAAGCAGCCTAGTTTGCGGTCCAAATGACAGCGCAGATGGATATCTTTATTCTGGTACGCATGAACGCTGGGGAGCTCACGGAGCAAGAGACGAAGACTGGTGGCATTTATGAACATTAGTTCACAAGATAAAGATTCTGCATCCCATTCCAAGCAATCAGATTCTGTCATTTTTTAGTAGTGCTTAGAAAAAAAATAAACCGCTTTTTTCCTGTTTACCATGATCTGTAAATGTAAACTGTAAGTGAAGCTACGTGTGATGGCTTTGGTCCCTGCAAGCCCTTCTTCTAGCCATATGGCTTATTATCAACAATCTTCAAAACCAGGCAGCAACTGTAATTGCCCTCCAGTGGTTTTTGAGGCAGATCCAATGTTTCTTTCCCTCAGAGTTTGGCCAGAATGATTTGTTTAGCCGTCCCCGGTAAATACTCATTGCTTGTTTTGACAGTGCACTGGACTTCGGCGGCCATTTTTAAGTCTACCTCCCACAGTCAGAAGGGACATTAGCGTTAATTAGTGCTCATAAACATGCCTTTTAGTCAGCATTTCAAAGCCCAGATGTGTATGTTAGTGAGTTTGCTTTGTGTGGTTGTGTTTGCAGATCATTGCATGAATGTTTGTGGTCTCCCCATGCACTATGTACTCCCTGATCTATATTCCTGTTCATCCAAACAGCTGACAGGAAATGAGCTGCCAATTTGACCGGCTGCATCACGGGACGTTGGCATGTTAAATATTTCACAACCTAACAGTTCTATTTTTAATTTGTCATGCAAACAGTTTGGGAGATTTTTATACTCAAATATTTTTTTTTCTTCGATGTTGTATTTTTGACATTTCCTGTCTGTACTGGTTTTTGATGTTCTGTTACCAATAACACTCCACCCTCACGTCACTTTTTTATTCTGCTTGTGATTTCACATTTTGTACAATTTAAGAAGAAAAAAATGTCAACCCATAAAATATATGAAGTGTTTGTGTTTTTATTTTTAAGATTATCTTCTTTTTTTTTTTTTTTACAAGTTTGTTTCCCTTAGGAAGAGTTCGTTACAGGAAAGACTAATGAGTGAATGACTGAAGGGGTTGTTCCATAATATTGACACTGACTATAATAACTAAAGTTAATAGCGTGTCTTATTTGGAAACAGAAATTCAGGTGTTACCTTTTCTTCCCCATGATATTGCTATTGTGAGCTCTGCAGTGTTAAACAGCAGCACATGTCACAAGAAAGGTCTCGATCACAGTGGAGAGAGCTGCCTGGTACTTTACATTAGCTGTGGGTGAGGGGGGGGGGGGGGGGGGGTTACACATTTACAAAATCCTCTTAGTACCATCCAGTAGATTTCCACTAAAGCGTACAGGCTTATAGAGCAACATGGCAGCATTTGCTGAGAAGCAGACGTTGGCACTGGCTGATTTGAATAGTGAAGTTGCAAACCAATCAGATTCTAGTTATTTAGTGCATTCTATAGATTCTATTGATAGCTAGAATCTGATTGGTTGCTATAGGCAACATCTCCACTTTTTCAAACCCGCAGCTTGATAAATTTACCCCTGGGCCTCCGTTTATCCCTTTCAGTTGTACTACTGCAGAGAAACGCAATTGTAAGCAAACTTTGCCCAATGTAAACCAACAGATTCAAGCACACACCTCTAATAATGACAGTCTCACTTTATGGCTAATTGAAGCCATCAACTAGTAGACACATTGAAAGCTTTACTTTAACAGACAAAAGAAGTAGGAAGTTGGATTTTTGAATGTGATGTTTACACTTTTCCAGATTGGCCTGTTTAGATTTTTTTCGACCTTTCCGTCCACCTTGGTGTACGTAAAAAGTGAGGACCATACAGACAAACTGGTGCGAATCCAAGGGTTCTACATGATGAGTGTGTTGTCAACTGGATCCTTTGTCTCTAGCACATTTCCTCTGTTAATATCTCACTCCCCCTCTGCTTGTTGGACAATGAGCAATAGCCGGATGATGTACAAGTGTGGACTCCACAAACACGCGATTATCAGGTACTTCTAGCCAAACTTAGTTTTACACCTATACAACTCTTTGTAATGTAGCCTGTCTTACAGGGTTCCTGTGTGTGATCTCGGATGACCCAGCAATTAGACCCAGGTGTTTTGGGGCGTTATTCCTGGGTAGCCTCCAGTGTGAATGGTGAGAGACCCGGGTCTCATCGAAAGCTATTGTATAGTTAAAAAAAATAATAAAAATAAATTCACAAGAGGACCCAATCAAAGCTCCTCTTATGATGTTGCCAGGGAGACCCGGGCAGATCCATGTTCAGTGTGAACACGGTCTACCCAGGTATTTGCCAGGGGGTGTCCTGCACTGTTGCCCGGCAATATCCCGGTTCATAAAACAGCAGCCTATTAGAAACATTTTAAAGGACTGGCCCTGCCCAGAGACCCGTAAAGGTACATTGCGTAAAAGTAATTTTTTACTTCTGCATTGGTTCACTCCAATGAGGACACTAAAATAAAAAAAAAATTGCTAGCCACAGCAAAAGGTTTTTGTTGCTCGTCTTCCGGACAGGAAACCCCTTTCTGCCTCCTGTAATGTGCACTCCAAGTACAAACGTTGTTGTTGGGTGTGATTACAGGTGATAAGTTCAGTGGACAACCAGGAGCAAAGGTCATATGTTAGAAGGAGCAAAACAGAATGTTCTGTCTGATTGGTTAGGTGGAGTGGGAGTAACTCCCCATTTAATCAATGTAATGATTACATCTCTTAGACATTCCAACTGCTAATAACATGTTTTCCTGTACAGTCAGGGAACAATCAGTACTTCAGATTAGTTATCCGTAAGTAGAACTATATCCAGAAAAATACTGTGATCTGTAGAGGAGAGTGAATCATATAGTCTTCCGTTTCTTTAACCCCACTTCTCCTGAGAGCTGTTCAGTAATGTCACCTCAAGTCACAGGGAACAATAAATAAACTTTACATATAAGACTATTAAACAAATAGACAATCAGTTGTTGGTTTAGATACAATACAGCCTACTCAGAAATATCATCAGGGAAGCTTAGTTAGCAAAAACTGGCAGTGCATCATACAGAGATATGAACTAGCTGTTGTGGAACTACAAGTTCCAACATACCCTACCAGAGGCTTAAGTCTGGTATCATGGAGATATGTCAGCTTATATTACCTATGTATTACTGTCACATTACGAGTAGATTGCTAAATTTTGAACCGTTATCTTGCTTGAGGGGTCCAGTTTAATGATTGGGTTTAAAGTTCGACTGTTGTTACCATATAATAGGTACTAGATCTTTTACGCAGGACCTAGGACTCCAGGATGACTTGCAATATTCTTATCGCTATAAGAAGGTGTTTCTTCCAATATACATATTGTGATCCTGGTCAGGGCCTTCTTAACTCTCTCCTGTCTGTTAATGCCCAGTTCTGGTTTTTCTTTTATTATTTTGTTTGTTTGTTCACAATTGTAAAGTGCTGCGGAGTATGTAAATAAATGTCACTAATAACCATAATGAATAGTGATACTGGAGTTTAAACATATTGTTGTCAAATGTTCTCCCCGTGTTTGAGTGGGTTACCTCCGGGTGCTCCGGTTTCCTCCCACACTCCAAAGACATACTGGTAGGTTAATTAGCTACTATCAAAATTGACGTGTGTGTGTTTTAGGGAATTTGGACTAAGCTCCAATGGGGCAGGGACTGATCTGAGTTCTCTGTACAGCGCTGCAGAATTAGTGGCGCTATATAAATAGCAGTTGATGATGATTTGTGTAATTCATATCTTGTATCTCCTCCAGTGTGGGTACTATGAATATGTTAATGCAGCATAGGTGAAACTCCTGGAAAGCTTATTTTGAGAACGCATTTCTCCAGCTATACATTATATACAACGCACGCAAAGCTCCGAGAATGTGCACTATGGGGCATATTCAATTGTTTGAATATCGCGCCGCGTTAAAACTATTACCGTTAATACAGTAATAGTAAGCTGGATTTCAGCTCGTGGCTCAGGGAGTTGCGAGCTGAAATCCAGCGAGAAAACTACCGTAATAACGGTTTTTATGCGCACTATTACCGTAATAACGGCGGTAATAGTGCACGGAGCGTGCGATTTTCGGCGTTTCCGCCGACAATTGAATATGCCCCTAGTGTACTGATCTAACACTGTTGTGGTGATCTGAAGCCCCAGCAATTGGTGCCAGCCTTAGATATGACTGGCAGTGTGCTGCCCCTTTCACAATATAGGCTGTCAGCGCATGCTGGTGATTGTAGTTCCAACTGGAGAATCACTGGTTTCCTTACCTCTCGTGTTAATAACAACTGTGCACCATGTGACAGGTCTGCTTTTATAGACTTGTTTGTATACAGCAAAAATAGTTTCATCATTCCCTACATACATACAGCTGCAGGGCAAATAGTCAAAGATAACGTGCACGAGATTATTACGAAACATGTAGACTGCTTAATACCACGTGATGAATGTTCACAACTTCAATGCATTGTCGTAACAGGATCTTTTGTTTCTGAAGCTGCTACTGTCACTGTGTGGATTAAGGCTACAAGCTGATGACTATTGGACTGGAGTCAGAAATGCTCTACTAAAGATATACAATACTTTAAAGCAAACTTACTTTGCCTAATTTGCAATTGCCCCCTCCCCATGTATTCCCTTTTATCAGCCAGTAAGCTCTTCTATAAGACGTCCTGACATACTCTGTGCCGCTGTGAGGCTCATTTCCCTCCTGTTCCACGTCTGCCGCTCTGCCAATCTCTACATTGGTAGTTTGCTCCCTACAGAATCCAATTCAAACTCATCACCATCACCTACAAAGTCCCTAGTCACCCCTCACCCTACATCTACCATCTCATTTCACACAGCACTCCCTCCTGCCCTCCGGATGATGTACACTATTATGGTTCATTTCTTACATTTATGCTACTTGAATATCCTGTATCTTGCCCTGTTGGTCCGGGGCTGCAGATCAATAAATAATAAAAATGGCTGTTTGTGGACTATACTGGTCCTGCCATGGAAAGACTTTCTAAAACTGCCCCCACACCGAGATTAGGGGAGCGGATGACCTCCATGCTAGGGCATAACGTGTGCAGCCAGTTTCTGACGCATCTTGATCTTATTTGATAAAATCTATAAACTTTGGCTGTGGCCCAATTACTGATGATCCAATCAGATTGTAGCTTGTGTCCAAGATAAAGTCCAGCAGCTGTTAGTAAGAGGAGAGGAGAAGGAACCTCTTACTGAGTAACATTACATTCTAGGGGAGCGCACAGCTATCAGTAAGCAAGAGCGTCGCTACCATAGGTGCAGGTGCTATGGGGCCCCACAGACCAAGGGGACTCGCTTTCCCTGTGGAGCTCCACGGGTAAATGTGACTTTATTGTCATTAGGCAGCACATGGCGGCTCTTACAAAATGATGTTAAAGGGCCCGCAAATGTCTAGTTACACCAAAGAAAAAAAGATTTATCATAAAAACACAATATTTTATTTAACTCTGCAATACATTAATTAAAAAACATTGAATCTGTCAATTTTAATCATTCATAACACATGTAGGTAGGAAACCACTAACTAGTCACTTCTCCACAAGGTATTTACACTGATGTAAATCTGGATCTCGCACATCCCTCCTCCTTGGCCCAAAAGTTCCGATCCCCTGGAGAAAATAATACGTTTAAGGTCCTCAATGTTTTTACCCAAACTGGTCGCTCTATAGTGGTGTTACTCTGTATCTCTTTATTAAATGTTCTGTTGATCGGACTGTACGCACGCTAAGTATTATACTTTGGGGCCTATATATCAAAGATCTCCCCCCTGTAATTTAGAGGTAAATCCCACTAAATTACTATGTATTATTTTAGCATTGCAGCAGATATCTGCTGATTTGCTTCTCTCATTGTTTTACTGAGCACTCCCCCATAACAGTGTATGGGAAGTGCTCAGTAACTCTATGTACCAATGACCGATACTTAGTTTTCAATCATGTTAATGTACGTCACCTGAAGCTGGCGTTCATTACCATGATTGAAAACTTTCACTGAAAACAGCTCTGCTCCAAAGAGCAGAGCTGCATAGCGCATGTGTGGAGGAATCATGTGATCCCTCCATCACATGCCTCGGGTTCCGTCAGACAGGGATCTCTGTGCGCATGCCCGAGTTTATCGGTCGGTGCATATGCACAGGGAGGAGAAGAGAAGACCCAAGTGAAAGGTAAGTGTTAGACTTCACAGGAGCAGCCGCTGTTCCTGTGTTGACTTTTTGATCATACTTACCAACTTTCTTCAGCTCTCTTCCGGGAGCCTGCCAGTGAGGGGGGCGGGGTGGCAAAAATTTGCGGCATTTTGGCCCCGCCCCCCTGGGACATCATGGCGTCATTTGACAGTGGGGGGCGGGGCCAAACGCCGCGATTCACCGGGAATCGTGGCGTTTGGGATCCAATTCTGCCCACTTCACTAGGAAGTGGGCAGAATTTGGGAGATTGCCACACTCACCCGGGAGTCCAGGAGACTCTCACACATTCCGGGCGAGTTGGCAAGTATGTTTTTGATACATATGAGAAACTTTTCAATCCGCATCTATGCGATGAGGATTGAAAAGTTTCAATCATATGTTGCGGTGATTGATAAATAGACCCCTCTTCACTCCACAAATAAAATATCTCAATCCTATCAAAGCAGTCTAAACTTTCTATTCAGCCGGGTCATACAGTTTTACCGTCCACTTACAAGTCCCAGACAGTCTCACAACTTGCTCGCTTTCAGTAAGTTAGTAAGCACATTCCTTGGATCCATAATAGTATAGAATTACTGCAAGCTAAGCGCAGAGCAACATCTTATTAAAAGTAACGTTTAATATAGAAATCCGGAAATTATTGCACAGTGATACAGTACGTCACATTCTTATTTTAAATAGTGCAACATCAAATTCTCTTCCATCTCCATTCTCCTGACACAGAAAGGGCAATTTGTGAGTCCCAGCTCCCGGCCTCCAGCGGCAGTTCCGCTATTTGTGCCTACATTAGCACAAGTAGAAACGATTGTAAACAAGATTAATAGATTTGAACGTGACAGAGAGCATTTTACTATCATTGGTCTAGGCTTACAATGGGATTACTTTCCAGGCACACTTCATATGGGAAAGTTCATTTCTTACCACATTACAACCATTGTAATAAAAGCAGGGAACACAGTAATGACACATATAATGACTCATGATTCATTCAAGATATAAACGAGGCTATAACAAGCAATTTTTAAGTTCATAATGGAAAAGTTGAAATGAATGGACGGCGTTAGAATGATATCAGAGTGGATGTTGCAGTTACGTTATCGCACTTTTATCTATGTACATTCTAGTCGCACCGCAACACCTAAAAAGGACAGAGGCACCTATAGATTTTTGCGCTGCAGTTCCCAGACTGGGTTCCTGCACCTATGTATGCGCCAGGCAAAAAGTTAGGCTCATTTGCAAAAAAGGAAAAAGCTCTGTGTGTTCACGTGTTGCAGTTTTGTACAATGCATTTAAGAAATAAAGAAAAGATTCTCGACTAAGAAGAGATTTCCCTTTTAAGTCCAGTCTGAGGTCTATTGTGTGTCTTCATACAGTGGTCCAGGACATCCCCTGTCAAATTGTTTCCTTGTTACCCAGGTCACCCTGATATAACAGAGGTAATTCCAAGAAGAGATGACAAAGATGTCTTCACAGCTGGGCTGTCAGTGTTACAGACATAGTTTGTGGCAGCTGCTTCACTGGTTTACAGCTGATGCCTCAGGACATCCAGTTTTTCAGCTTCCACCGGACAATGGCGGGTAGGGGCAGCATATCAGCCGAGTCCTTCTGTGTCAAGTTCCGAGCCAGCGTACTGAGACACCGCTCCTCCAGAGTGGGCAAACTGCAACAACGAATCCCCAGGGCCAGCTCCGTTCCGGGACTGGTGGAAGAGACCATGGGATATAACGGTAGCTGGACCTGAAAAGTGAGAGCAATCATCAGATGCCATAATAATACATGGAAATTCTCATCATAGTTTGCTGTATTGTGATGCTGAAAACAACCCACCCCAGTCAACTATCCAAGATGTATACATACAAATATAGTGGGTGATATAGAAATATTATTAACCCCCCAACCCCCCCTCCCCCTTTGAAAATGAAAAATTAATTTATTTAATAAATAAATATTGTTGCTTTTAATTGTCTCAACTGGTAACAGTTAAACATCAGATGGGAGGTGGAGCCGTTTGACATGTTTGTCTTTGACAGCGGTTCCCAAACTGTACACCAAGGCGATCTCAAAGGGGTGCCGCAGCCAGGGCCGATGTAAGCAAGGCGGGGGACTACTTGGTAATTATTTTGGCTATGGGGTGCCTTTAAAAAAACTAAAGTTGCCTCGAAATGAGAAAGCTTGGGATCCACTGCTCTAGGAGTAGATTTAAAGGGGTCACGTAAGAACTTTACCTTTAAACATTAGAAAATAAATACCCATCAGTTTTTTGGCTACAAAAAAAAAAGTTGCATTTCAATTACATAGATTGGCAAGATATGGTTTCCCTATTTTATACTGATTATTATATCACCACTGGAATATTTGATAGTTGTCAACAGTCCCTGATTTGCAAGGCCAGTCCTATATTTTTTGGAATCTTATTTGTCTCAGACGCTGTGTTTGTATTTCAGTTTTAAGCTTCTACCCTCTCTTGTTCTGTATGTGATATTCAGAATCTCTCCTTGCTTTACAGTATATGTTGTATTAGCAAATGATTCATTCTACTGGATTGGTGTATTTGTCCATTGCGGGCGACATGCCCATAAAATTTAAATTCAAATGTCAACAAAGATTTTTTTTCACCAGTTTTAAATGATCTTCTCTCGTCACCTGTGACTCTACCTTGTGTAGTCCGGTGAAGGCCAGGCCCAGACTCTGTCTGTCCCGATAAAAGGTCAGGGTCCCTTCCTCCATATTCAAGTGCACACCGATTACGGTCCCCTCCCGGTAGAACGGCTCAGTGTACCGTCTACTGCTACCTCCATGCCAGATGGTGCCTTTATAGGATAAGCCCCAGCTCTCCGCATCTACCCCTGGGGACAAATGCAAATCAGATCACATCTCTACATCACTCTACATTCAAAACAGAATTGGATTCTATCATCTTCAGATTCCGTCCAGTTTGATTTGGGATGGTATAAAAAATATGTGATCAATTCCAAAACAAATACGTATTTTATTTTCTCTCAACAGCTACACATGATCAGTGCCTCTATCTGCACAATCTCCTATTGGTTGTGACCTGTTGGCCTGACAAGCAGAAGAGGATTAGATTCCACCAGTGACCACACTGCGCTCATTAGTTGCTATGTCTGTAGTTATAAATATAAAACTCACCTAGTAAGTTGACAAACTGGAAGCTCCCAGCATGCAATGCGGCTCTGCTGGTCCCAACACCGACCATGACGGACAATCCAGACGGGGGTTCAAGGAACTCTACCTCCCAGTAATGTTCCCCTTGTAAGAAACCTGTAAGAGGAAACAGCACTGTGAAGAAGGCATGAATGACGAGAAACTGGGAAATAGGAAATAAGAGGAGGTGTTAAGAATTGGTTGAAAATTGTAAAGCAAATCATGTGGGGGCTGGAAAACAAAATATGTTATATATAAAACGTATAACTTTCTTTTTCTCAGATCTTACTGATCGACTCACATGTTTCAGATATAGGATGGTCAAGAAGGGAACTGCAAAGCCCCTCTGTAAGCTATTTTATGTGTAGCTAATTCTGAACAGGTCATCAGCATCTATTTATATAGCGCCACTAGTTCCGCAGCGCTGTACAGAGAACTCACTCACATCAGTCCCTGCCAGTGGCGGATCCAGGGGGCTTAGCAGGGGCTTGCTGCTGACGGCTGCACACTGTGCAGGTCCGTTCAGCAGTGACAGTGTGCTGCCCTGATTGTGTTTTAAACACAATCAGAGCAGCGGGACAGCACACTGTCACTGCTGAACAGACCTGCACATACTGTGCAGCCGTAGAAATTAGAAAGGGGGCGGGGCCTAATCGCCCCCCCCTAAAATCGCCCCGGGTAGAGCAGTTGCCTAGATCCACCCCTGGTCCCTGCCCCCATTGCAGCTTACAGTGTAAATTACCTAACATATATAGACTGAGAGAGACTAAGACTTGGTACACACTGGAGCGTCTTTGTCCAATAATCGGGCAAATCAGCTGACATACGACTGTTCGGTCGGAAGTCGGGTTAGTATGTATAGTGAGACGATGCTCGAAAGTCGTTCCAAAGTGTCGATTGTCAGCTCATTTGGTTGGTCGTACTGTTTAATATTTTCCAACCAATCACCGACCGATCATGTAGTGTGTATACACTCACGCTCACAATCTCCACAGAGTTTACATAGTCGGGCTCTTTCAGCCGATGCTAGCAATGAATGTCACAGTGAATAACTATAGAGAGTGCTGTAGAAAGAATAATTCATTTGTTCGTTCTGAGACAGAATGTTTTGTTTCAGAGTCACAGAAGCGAACGAAATTCATTAGGACATGTGGATAGCTATAGCAAGGCGGTTTTATTCAGTGTGACAATAATGAATGAATGAATGAATTAATATTGTGCTGTCATTCTCTAAAGACTAGAGGACCAGATGAAGAGCACAGATTTGAAGGTAAATCGTGTCGGTGTGTATGTACGAATCACCAGACTGATCGGACCTTCAGTCATAGGTACAATCGTTTGACATAACACGTCGGTCTGAAAATTCGTCAGTGTGTACCCAGCTTAAGGTCTATTTAATAGCAGCCAATTAACCTAGCAGTATGTTTTTGGAGTGTGGGAGGAAATCGGAGCACCTGGAGGAAACTCACGCAAACATGTGGAGAACACACAAACTCCACACAGACAAGGCCATGGTTGGGAATCAAACTCACGACCCCAGTGCTGTGAAGCAGAAATGCTAACTACTGAGCCACCAATCTGCCCCAGAACACAGCAACAACCAGCTGTAAGATACATCCTGAACCCCTGCCAATCTCAATATGTCCAATGTGTTCCTCTTTAGTTGTTTGCTGAGAAAATAATGTTGGCAGGATAATATCCTGGTTTGCAGGACGGCTAAATACAACTTTATTTATCATTTCAACAGGCTGTGTTCCATGCACTGAAGGGCTTCCTGATTGTTGGCTGAAATAACAGCCATTAAAAACACAATTTTAGGAACACTGGAGCCAATGCAAAATATCTCGTCTTCTAACGTTCTGGTAGGAGTGTCTGCAGGACTAATGTTGGATCCCAGGATAAAAGGGCAGATGTGAGTAATCATTTAATATTATTGACAGCCTTAACAAAACTTCTAACAAATGTATCATGAGATCAGCTTGTTTACACTAAGGCAGATAACGCTGTACTTATCTCTTAAGCTTATTAAGGTCTAACCCTTGATCCATTCTCCATGATGGAATTCTGTTATCTCTTTAGCTGATTGGTCATAAAAAGGGCTGATTTTTGCCAACAGGTCTAGAATGTTTGCCATTGTCTTCCCTATTTGGCTGAGATGAAGTTAGGATGTCAACAAAGGTTCTGAACTGCAATGGGAGAATTGTTTTCCTTCCATCCTTGACCTTTCAGCCCCCTGCAGTTAATGCAATCAACAGAGATTAGTTTCTGCCCACTGAAGAGTCAGCAAAGTATTGTGGTAACTTCCTTACTTAGACGCTTCTAAATCGCTTCTAAATCGTCTAAACTGCAGGTTTGAAAAAATGGAGATGTTGCAACCAATCAGATTCTAGCTATCATTTATTTAGTGCATTCTACAAAATGACAGCTAGAATCTGATTGGTTGCTATAGGCAACATCTCCACTTTTTCAAACCCGCAGTTTAGTAAATATACCCCTGGATGTCTTTCCTCTGGGACAGTAACTATGAGAATACCAGCCACCTGTGTTGGAGGATTAGGTTCCGGCTGTAGGGCACGTGATCCTTGGTTCATCATCCCCCGTAGATGGTCTCCCCACCAGTGTGATAGACGTGCATCTGTTATTAATCTGATCCAGTGAGGAGCGAGTGACAGACTCCCTAAATTCAGGCTCTATCGCTGCTCCCACCATCTCCGGTGTCCCTGTCCTGTATGTTTTATATCCTTTCATTAACTGAGTTTGGAGGACAGAACGTGTAATGGGGCCCAGTATTTTCTAGTTACACCCCTTGATGAAGAGCAGGGTCTCTTACCTGTGTCCCCTCGTACTGCTGCTGTCCCGCAGCTCCCCAACACTGGGTCTGTGTGAAAATAAACCTCACGCTGAGACTGGGACAGCTCTGCCATAGGGGCCTGGCCATTCTCCTGCCACACCCAGCTTTCCTGCACATACCCACAGGGCATAGGGGGGTTCTGGGGTTCTGCCCTAAAATCAGAGAGAAAAAGATCCTTAGATAAGTAACCACAACAGGGGTGCACAAATATATTATTACCTAGCTCAGTGTGTAGATAGACAGGAGATGGATGGATATATATATATATATATATATATATATATATATATATATATATATATATATTTCATTATACAGTATATGAGGATATTACCTGGGCTCAGTGTGTATACAAGCAGGACATATATATAATTTTATACAGTATATGATGACATTACCTGGGCTCAGAGTGTATACAGGCAGGATATATAATATTATACAGTATATGATGACATTACTTGGGCTCAGAGTGTATACAGGCAGGATATATAATATTATACAGTATATGATGACATTACCTGGGCTCAGAGTGTATACAGGCAGGATATATATATATTATATAATGCAGTATATGATAACATTACCTGGGCTCAGTGTGTATACAGGCAGGATATATAATATTATACAGTATATGATGACATTACCTGGGCTCAGAGTGTATACAGGCAGGATATATAGATATATATATATATATATTATATAATACAGTATATGATAACATTACCTGGGCTCAGTGTGTATACAGGCAGGATATATAATATTATACAGTATATGATGACATTACTTGGGCTCAGAGTGTATACAGGCAGGATATATAGATATATATATATATATATATATATATATATATATATATATATATATATATATTACAGTATATGATAACATTACCTGGGCTCAGTGTGTATACAGGCAGGATATATAATATTATACAGTATATGAGGATATTACCTGCGCTCAGTGTGTATACAGGCAGGATATATAACATTATACAGTATATGATGACATTACCTGGGCTCAGTGTGTATACAGGTAAGATATATAGATATATATATATTATATAATACAGTATATGATAACATTACCTGGCCTCAGAGTGTTGCTCCCGTAGAATTCTCATGATAACTCTGTTCCAATTTCTTGTTCTACGTTGTTATGGACAGTTGCGCCTATCACTGGTGAAGGCGTTAATGATCCCACCAATAGAATGCAGATACGAATCCAGCCCCCGGAGGTAAAGCTCTGATTGGCTGCGGAGTAGTTCCAGCTACAAACAACACGTAGAACCTCCCCGGGTAATTAGCATATTAACCCTTTCCTGACACTCTAGCCCCGTCTAGTGCTGATAATGTGACTGCACAGATCTGCTGCTCCACTCTCTCCTCCGTGTCTGTGCGTTTTGTAGTATAACATGACACTGTGTGTACATTCCTGTCTATGTTACTGTGTGTAGATTCCTGTCCATGTTACTGTGTGTAGATTCCTGTCCATGTTACTGTGTTTAGATTCCTGTCCATGTTACTGTGTTTAGATTCCTGTCCATGTTACTGTGTTTAGATTCCTGTCCATGTTACTGTGTTTAGATTCCTGTCCATGTTACTGTGTATAGATTCCTGTCCATGTTACTGTGTGCACATTCCTGTCCATGTTACAGCACAACATATTTAGCAAACAACAGGTCGGGCAGGTTTATGGGGCGTTTGGGGTCACGTCTGACCGCAAAAGTTTGCTCTAAATATATCAACCAAAAACGTCCATAGAATCAAATAGAAGAAGTATGTGTGTGGCCAGCAGACACAGGGCGCCGTGGTCCTATCAGCTAACCCTTTACATTCTATGTTGCTATTATATTAATCTTATTATTAGCCATATAAAAGCACAATGCTGTAGACAAAGTATTTTTTTACACAAATCATATATATTATATTGTTATAAGTACAGCCTTATATATTATATAAGAGCATAGCAGGAAAGCCGATATGTAGATCTCAATACAAAGTGCCTTTACGTCACTTTGCAGCATTGGAAGACGTTTTATTATTGAACTTAGTTTCCCAGATGGGTGCCTGTTTGAATATCTGAAAAGCAACATGTGGGTTTTTGTGGCTCACAGGGCTGTTTGGGAGGATGCCTAGGTCCAAGACTAATATAGGCAAATCTTAGTCCCCTCAGACTCCAACTTTTTCCAAGGTGGTATATTGCATTTGCATCTAGTTACAAAACTCCACATTTGTCTCTATCCAAGTGTGAAATGGTTGGGTACATAATGAAGATTATGATCATGCTTCAACTCATGGACAAGGCAGCTGGCTTTTTGTTGCATCATCGACATTTATTTATATAGCGCCACTAATTCCACAGCGCTGTACACAGAACTCATTCACATCAGTCCCTGCCCCATTGGAGCTTACAATCTAAATCCCCTAACATACACAGATCAAGAGAGACTAAGGGCAATTTAATAGCAACCAATTAACCTACCAGTATGTTTTTGGGGTGTGGGGGGGAGACCGGAGCACCCGGAGGAAACACGGAGAGAACATGCAAACTCCACACTGATAAGGCCATGGTCGAGAATCAAACTCGTGCTGTGAGGCAGAAGTGCTAACCACTAAGCCACCGTGCTGCCCATGTTTATATACCCTGATATAGTATGATGGTGCCATCACTACATTCCTATTCCATCCAACCTGTAATTAGTACTCTTCAACATTATGGAAAATTAAATACATGTATTTATACCTTCAAGAACCAGACAGCAAATGTGATTGTATTACAAAAACCGTACAGCAGTGGGCGCTGTTCTGATGGTCAGTCTTACTGACATCATAGTCCATGCATGACTAGGACTGGGAAAGTAGTTTATGTGATAATTCCCAGACAGATTGGAACCTTTCTGAATTCTCTGAGGATACATCAAGTAATCTGTGATTAGACAGTAAAACAAGCAATATCCAGACACATGATTTACTGTTAATATATATGGATATAAGTGTGTATTTGGAACATGAAATATTCATGTCCATTAAAGCCACCTTGTGAAAGACAGTGTAGCTTTATAGTGCAAGCTCCAAACCAGAAAGTATAGCTGAAGGTCAGTGAAGCAGCTGAATAATATGATGATCTTCGAATTTATCCTTTAAACATCATCAAGAAAATCTCAATTATCTGCTTTGGGGCAAGTGAAGGATTCACAGGGGAGATTACGACTCCGCATTTCTCCAGATGTAGGTAGAAATAGGTTGGGGCAAAAGGCTCAGAACTTACAGCACTAAAAACATATCAAAGCATAGCAGTTTTATAGATATAAAATGACACAAGTGAAATTAATATACAGTATGTATAATCTCATGTAAGTAATATATGTATGAACAGTGAATCACTCAGAATGGGTGAGATCTGCCATCATCACTGCAGTTTACATTATGAACATTTATTGAATGGAATAATGCAGTTTGTATTCTGTTACTGCGAATATTAGAAGTCACATGGGCTTTCTGTGATCTGTATATAAGAACCTATACTCTAGCTTTGTGCTTTTATACAGGCAAAAGAACTCCACGAAGACTCCAAAATCCATATAATTACACCATCATCATCATCATCACTATTTATTTATATAGCGCCACTAATTCCGCAGCGCTGTACAGAGAACTCATTCACATCAGTCCCTGCCCCATTGGAGCTTACAGTCTAAATTCCCTAATATACACAGACACACATACACAGACAGAGAGAGAGACTAGGGTCAATTTTGATAGCAGCCAATTAACCTACTAGTATCTTTTTGGAATGTGGGAGGAAACAAGAGCACCCAGAGGAAACCCACACAGACACAGGGAGAGAATACAAACGCCACACAGATATGGTCATGGTTGGGAATTGAACTCATGACCCCAGTGCTGTGAGGCAGAAGTGCTAACCACTTAGCCACTGTGCTGCCGGGAGAGCCGTATCCCATATATACCAGAAAAAACAAAAAAAACCTAAAAGCTCAAAGTTGGACAGTTAAGATACGACACATGCAGATATATGCATTGTTACTTATGAAGTAGACTTTCTAATACAACTCTGACAAAAAAGTACCTGCTCAATCCATAACAAAAATCAGTAGTTCCTCCACATATTAAGAGACTCATGGTGTAATGGGATCTGATGCTGTTTACTATTGTGACATCAAAGTACCTACTTCTGTGTTTGCATCCACCAATCCACAAAGTACGTTTCTAATAGCAAGAGTACAAAGCAGTCACTCACACTCTGCCTGCTCAGTTCGAGAATCACATCCCTCCTAACACAGCACCCTGCTGCGGGCATGCTGCCGTTATATAAATGTATAAAATATATAAAATGTTAATACTGTACTCATCTGCAGCTACCAATGAACATTACATTATTAAAAAAAAAAAAAAAAGCAAGATATTTTCCTATTTGAGTTTTTTGTGGATTTGGATATTAATCTGTTTACACTGGTGACTGCTACAATGAGGTATTAACCCCCCCCCCCCCTTTCTGGTAAAATGGATTTGAGTTTTTATATTACAAATCACAGTAACGTGTAATGTGTATATAAGCAGCATCTTGTCTCCTCCTAACATCCTGAACGTTGTCTACATTGTCTAACAACCAGAGTGGATGGTAGTATAAAAGGACCAAAGGCATGTGTCTTGGAAATACATATATTTATTTTATAATACATATCTGAATTACATCTCTTTCATAATAACAGTGCTGGATTTCCTCCCACTGGATGCCATTGATGTACTGGGAGGGGAAGGTAGCAGCATTAAATCCTCTGCAGATCCCTACTAACGCTATACACCAAACTGCATGCGACTTATCCCGCAGTAACCTAACTCCTGCAGGCAGTGTACCTGAGAGCATCCTATCATCTACAGTAAGGGGCACACTGAGGAAGCCAGTCTGCTGCAGACTCTCTGCCGTGTCCTAAACCTTAACTATTAGTGTTATAACATACAATGTATTATATACATTGAAATACCAAATTCTGCATTTATGGAGTAGTAGATATCAGGATGATAAGCAGGGTGATGAGGAGAAATTGAATATTGGTGCTTGCCCGTTACAGTCATGATAACCCTCTCAGACAGCCGTAAGTGCAGTAAGACTGGGCAGTTACACTGTCTCACCTCTAGGAGGCAGTAGACTGAAAGAGCTGGCAAGACTACAATGAACATCTGTGGCAGTATGACAGCAATAGCGGATATTGTGTACTATATGAGAACCCTTACTTCCTGACATACCAGATATGGACACAGAAAAGAAGGGCTTGATTAACCATATAATGGTATTGCTGATGTTATTTATGCTCTGAGCCCCACGTAGGGCATGCTTGGTGCCAGCCTTGTAACAAAAGCATTGTATTTACAGCAGCTGACTGCGGAGATACAGGGGTTGTAGAGTATTGTTATAGACAACTCTCGCAACTTCTTATGCTCTTCTCATTCAGCTGAGCAGCTCCTGCCTATGGCTCATGTGCCGCCGCTTTAGGAAAAAGGGCAAGTCTGCATTTCCAGCAAAAGTTTAAATAAGGAATCTGGGGCCAGGTTGTAGCAGAATAACTTCTTCATTACTGAATCCTGTACAATTAGCAGCTGTGGCACAAGAATGCCTTAAATGCTCCTTCAAAATAGAATTACAGGTAGGGGGGAAAAACGGGCCTGAGTTTGAAAACAGGGCTGGGCAAATGGAGAGACAAAACTGTACAAGAGCAGTTCCCCAAGATCTGGATCCTCCCTCTTCCTCTTACTGCAACGATTCAACAAAGGCATCAAACTCCTCCATGTTTTTTTCATGCATAGCCAACTTCTCTGGCAACGAATCCTGCAAAGAGTAGCATAGGTTGACAATTGGGCACACTATAAAATGATAAATCTTGCAGTATTGACTTCGATTACCACTTACAGATTTTAATATATTGGTATAATGGGCAGGAAATTATCGCCACATATGGCCTGTGGAAGAACGGGTATAATGGTGCTGGTTTCAGAACACAGACAAGTGTGTTGTAACCCGTAACAACCAATGGGATTGTAATGGTCATTTAACTAGTGGAGTTCGGAAATGAAAGCCAACACTGATTGGTTGCTATGGGTTACAGAACATTTGTGCACACTGAGCCATGCAAGTCCTCACCAGGTCTTCTGCCATTGACTGCACAGCGATATCTATGGAAAGGCTGCTCAGCTGCGGTGGGTTCTGAAACTCCCGGTAGAAAGTCCCCACATCCATAGGAAGGTCATCCTTAGAGAAGGCCGGTCGCTAAAAGACAGAATAGAAGTAAACCACAGTCTAACTTGGTCTAAAGAAAAATCATTTTAAAACACATCATGGGCCAAGTTATCATTAAAGTTGTTTATTACGGCACTTTTTTAATGGAAACAACTTAACTCCATATTCACGACTGTCTACAGTCAAGTTTCCTCCAGATTTCTATGCATTTGTCAATACAATGTTAGCAAAGACCCTTTTTTGATAGTTATATATTTAATGATAGATGTTTATTTTTTTAATGTTAGAGGGTGGCGTCCCCAAATTGACAACACATCTGTGAAGGTGCCTAAAATCTGGTAAACTGCCCTGTGCATTAATACTTAAAGAGGATGCAAACTGCCAAACAAACAGGATAGGATGTGAGCCAACCACATGACGCTCACATCCAATCCGGGGATGACCTGGAGAGTCAGCCCCCCCCACCCAATACCATAAATACTGCAATATGGTCAGAAGGTTCCCGTCCCTCTAATAGTTAGCCAAGTGCAGGCTATAGCGGTATCTCAAACACTGGTCTGGAGTATGGTGCAGGCTTCTTGCCTCTCTCTCCCTCCCTCCCTCTCCTGTGTACAGAACTGTGGGTGTTTAGTTGCAGCAATTGGCTGTAGATCACCGTGGCATTAAAGAGCAGGCCGTGTGGTACCACTTACAAAGTCCACCATCACAAAGTCATCCTGGGGCACCTCACTGCTGGAGCAGGAACTCTGCAGGCTGTGGGCATCTGGTGAGACCTCTTCTGGGGTCTCTGGACAAACCACCTGGAATACAGAGTGGATACAGACAATAGACATTCAGGGTCTATATTAACATCGCCAGCGACTTTAAACATCCTGAAGTTATGTCCCCGGCTCACTCTGCTCTCACGAGACAATGGTTTAAATAAAATACATTAAAAAAAAGGTAAGCGCACTAATTATACAAAGTACTTGCTACATTGTGATACTGAGTTAAGGTTTGTGAGGTAGAGAATTTAGACCGTAAGCTCCACTGGGACGGGAACGGATATGACAGATTAAACTTTCTTTGTACAGCCCGTTGTTATATGTTGGTGCTATACAAAGAAAGGGTCACAATAGAAGTTTATTTATTAATATGAGTTTGTTGTGAAAAGAAAGTGTCTTTGCTGACATAGTGTTAAAAAGGACACTAAGACAATAATAAAACCAATGATAATATTGTTTTCTGTAATCAATGTGATTTACAATATAGGATAAGTCTACCAACAACGTGAATGGGAATTTCAAGTGGGAGGGGCATTGACACCTGTTCGGCTTGTTTCAAACAGGCCAAGCTGGAAGATGGGAGTGGAGTGCGGGACAGTTTGATCTATTGAGGTGCATATGGTAAGTAAGCGCTTTTTATCTAATTATTTTGTAATTAGGACTTATCCTTTCACATTTCCCTCCGTTTTATGGATTCAGGATTCATGTGCACAGTAGTTTGGGAATCACTTGATTTTTGTATTTTTTTATGCATTGAATTGTAATTGAAGCTATAGACAACACAATAAGCCAATGAGTAATAATGCATCCATCTATAGATTGCAGCACAGTGAGAGGTAAGAACCCAATAAGAGGGAGAAATTTACAATTTGCAGCTTCTAAGAAAACGTTTAAAAAAAATCCTTTTTTTTGTAAAAAAAACAATCACAAGAATAAATGATACAGATTTAGAATATTTAAGAAGACTTAAATAGAAGCTATTTATTAAGCAATTCTGCGGACACTACATATTAATAACCATAAACCTCCGTCATCGTCCGTCAGTATCAGGCCAAGCGTGTAGACATTGTACTTGGCTGTGGTACCAGCACATATAGAGAGATCTGTGTTTATCAGTAACCGGGGAGAAGGGGAAGGGGGCACATACCATGGGGTCAGCATCCTCCAGGTCAGTGAGCTTGGGTACAAACACAGCGAATGGTATGTCCGTGCTGGCATAGGTGACCTGTGAGTAGAACAGAGGGAGCAAGAGCTGTCATTATATCACATGCAGGAATGGATAGAAGTTTAGTGTCGGTCTACAATACTACATGATGAGAGCACACACCTATCTGCATCAACCTCGCCACTCACTTTCACTGACCTGAGGGGAGGGTTTGTCCACGAATGCCCCCACTTTGCGGGTGAACAGGACGTGCGGAGGCTTGTTGGGGGAGTTGCTCCTACCTGCGGGGCTGTTGCCGGATGGGGTGTCAGCTTCCTCACTGCAGGGAGAGGAGAACGATAAGTACGAGCACACAGACCCTGCAACACCTCTGTGCACACACACACGCTGCGGGCCTACCTGCTGGAGGTGGTGCCCGCTACGTTCGCCGGCGAAGTCAGAAGAGTTCTGTCGTGATCTGCTTGAGCTCCATGTGCAGGTTGGGTTGTAGTATTGGGCAACCCGCCATCCTTCCCTGGCACCATCATCTATGAATAGAACCCAGGGTCAAAACTAGAGCCTAACTGATCAGCTAAAGCCGCCACAACAGTGGGTACTATACACAGAGTGTAGTGTAAAGAGCAACCGGTACAATGAGCAACACAAAATAACCCTTGGATAGTCGTATAGTTTTAGTCAGACACTTCGTAAAGGTTCCTTAACCTAAAGTACAAGTTTTCTTATATAAAAATGAACTATAAAGAACACATTCACAAATATAAAGGTTTTAGGAGTTTATCAGCATTGAAGTTGTGGAAGATATTTCTCCACACACAGCAGCACCAATCCTATAGAAGGACTCTGCAGGCGGCCTTTTCTATCCTTCTCCTGCAGAACACTGCTGATAACAGAGAACAATAGTTTACACTCATCTGAAAAGCAAAAATACAATAACAACCATTTCAAGTTCTGGCAGATATGAGGTTTTTTTTTACTTTAATATAATTTCGAACGTCATTAGTAGCTCTTTATAGAGGACAACTTGTAATTTAGGTTGAGTGGCCCTTTAAACACAGCAGATGAAGGTCACAGTTTGCTAGTGTCTCACGTGTCAAGCGCATGCCAGGAATGAACACACACATGCAACGCATCCGTGGCCGCTGCGTGAATTCTACAAACTCAGTGAGCACCTAAATCCTATACTGCTAACTCAGAGACAGGACTGCGGAGAGGGGTGTTAAGTGGTGTCTGCATTCCCCCTATAGAACAATGCTTATTAAGATGGAGAAATAAGAAAAATACAGCTGGAGCAATAACACTGACTAATAAGTTTAGGAAGCAGAGTTTCCCTCTGTACCTTTTAGCACCACTTAGGGGGGGATTCAATTCCCTGCATTGTTCTTTAGAACAATGCACATTATTACCGTTGCTACGGTAATTGATGCGCATTATTAATGTTAGTACAGTAATTTCAGCGCCTATTTTTGCTCGCAGCTCCGAGAGCCACTAACAGAAATCCGTTTTAAAATTACCGTGCTAAAGAACAAACGTGGGGAATTGAATCTCCCCCTTGGTGTAGCGAATCCTAAACTACTTAATGAATATACACTCTAAACTATGGGATAGATTTATCAAACCTTCTAAAACGAAAAGTGGAGATTCTAGAATGTACTAGATAACTGATAGCTAGAATGTGATTGGATGCTATGGGCAACACCTACACTCTTTCTAGGTTTGATAAATCTACCCCTGTGTATTTTTATATGTAATTAACATAAGTATTGATAGGTTTGTAGGATATAAATCCTATACATATTGTTAAACAGTTATACCCTCCTATGTCCTTTTAAATGACCAGAGCATATCATGTCATGTCATATATATATATATATATATATATATATATATATATTACACACTTTAAGCATAAAGTCACGTGAACGTCAAGCTTCAGTTTTTAGATCTATTGTATAGGTCAGCAGTGATGTTCTGTGTATGCTCTGGTTTGCGGACGCTCTCCTGAGTGGAATATGATTATTGTTAGGAGAGATCACACTGTAAAATAAAAATATACCTGCAAAAGCCCCCCACCCCCCAGTAATAGTGCACAAGCTCCTCTCACAAAATAAATAAATCTATAATCAGCATGCGTTTCAAGGACTAAGGATCTATACAGCAGCATAGCTGGGGATCTCCGATCCGGAGTACCCTGCAGTAACGGAAAGTGCACCTGTCACACTTATTGGAGGAAGCCATTTTGTGCTGTGAACCAGTCACAGGTCACATGATATCACTGGTTCATAGTGAATGGATAGGCTGCAAAATGGCTACCTCCACTGTAACTGGTACATTTTAAGAGTGAGGAGTGTGGTAATAAGTTTCTCACCACAACCCCCCATCCCTTATATTACTGCCAAACCCTTTGCTTCAACACTTCCCAGCTACATGTATCAGCTTCTGACAGCAGCAAGGATGTAAAGGAAAAATATAGTCAAAATGACAGTTTTGCAAGTTCATATATTCTCCTTCCCAGTATTCTGCGGATCATATATAAACAGAGGCGGTGTTGCAGAGTTGTCCGCAAATTTGGAGTAAAATTACTCTAAACCCCCCCCCCTCCAAAACAAACAAAACCAGCATATTTGCGCCCATATCCAGTACCTGTCTCGAGATGTGGACGCCTCTGCAGCATACGCGCCAGGCTTACAACAAGTGAGTATTAGCACCTGTCCTACAGCCTCATAACTGCAGGTCTGCATGAGCTGCATTTGCATAAACACGCCTTTACTGTACTTAACCGACGCCCCTTCCCTCCCCCGTCCCGCCTCTGGAGGTGCAAGCGGGAGAGTAAGCGCCAGAATCGCACACGTCTGCAATGTCACATATTTCTGGATATGCACAGAGCTATTTCAGGCAGACTGACTTATATCCCACTCCGTATTAGCCCCGAATCTCTCAGCAGAATGAATATTCTCGTTTTCACCTGGCAGACATAGTTTTTAAAGCTATATATCCCTTTAAATCTGTGCTGCTGTGCAGAAAGGAAAAGGTGACAATCGGGCCAGTCTTCTGAGGAACGATCGTACTCACCCCAGCGGACAAGGCCACTGGGTAACACAGCTCAGAGGGTCCTGCTCCTAGGGCAGTCGGCTGATAGGAAAGGCGAGAGCTGTACAGCTAGACAGCACAGGAGGCGGGAGGGAGGAAGAAACAGAGAGATGGAACAAAAGAAGAAATGCAAGATTAATAAGCAATTATCACCCTCCCTTGTGTCATCCCAGTAATGCAGGGTGGTGAGGAGAGATGGTGTTAAACTCCATTTGCCATTCCCATAAGAAGCTGAAGCGGTTACACTAAAGCATCAAAAAAGGATTCATCTAACTGAGTATATGCTAAAATAGATCAGTCATCTACACAGCGGAGGCAGCCATCTTGTGTGCTGAACCAATATATATGAGAAAGCAGCCTATTAATCCACTAGGAGATAGTGACATCACTTTGCGCCTCTATGATGTCACCCAGTTATTAGTGCACACAAGATTGTCTGCAAACCAGTGAGTTTTAGTAAAGAGGCTCTGCAGACTCCGGCAGTAACATCTGCTACACAATTTGTTTTGTTTCTGAAGTATTTTTTAGTCAGAAAATTTTAAATACTTCAGCCACCTACACACAGTGAACGCAGACACTCTGTGGGCTGATCCAAGATTATCGAGAAGGCAGCCAAGGAGCTAAAAATACCAATGTGTGTCTCATGGCTGTGTAATGTCACTAGACCCTAGTAAATGGATATGCCGCTTTTAGGGAATGAATAGGCTGCATTATCAGGATTGGCTAAGCCCACAAAATGGCTGCCGTCACTGTTTAGGTCAGTGATGGCTAACCTGTGACACTCCAGGTGTTGTGAAACTACAAGCCCCAGCATGCTTTGCCAGTAGATAACTAGCTGATAGAGCATGCTGGGACTTGTAGTTTCACAAACAACTGGAGTGTCACAGGTTAGCCATCACTGGTCTAGGTGACCGTTTTGCTTTATTCGTTTTGACAGGAAATAAATGAGAAGTCGTTTTGGAACAGAGACAACTGACAGTATCTAGATAAGCTGGTATAAGCGACTAAAACTAGAGCTTGGTGTAGGAGCTAAATAATATGGAAAAATGCCTTTATATCAAGGTTATAAAAACAAAAAACAAACTAATCAAAACAAAATGGTAGCAAAAGCTTTCACTGTGGTAAAACATCAAAAACAGTTTGTTTACTTTGTTATTTGAAAACAGTTCAACAAACTGTTTTCCTGCAATGTACAGAATATAAAAAGACAAAAAAAACCTAGACGTAACATATAAAAATAATTATAAATAAAGTACATTTAAATGTTTCAAAGTACAAAAGAATCTATATAGAACTTGAATTAACTTCCTGTGAGACTCTAAATGTGTATTAACACCGCTATGTCTGATGTCTCAGATATCTGAACATAAGAAAGTACAGAGCTAGGAATTAAGCAGTTAACTACATTTAAATATACTAAAGATTACATTGTTAAAGATTCATCTTTGCTTCAGAAAATTGAATATAATTATCTAAATAAGCTTAACATGCTCACACTCATGGGCAGGAAGCATTAAAGGAATAATTAATAGTATTGTTCACACAGCACAAACAAACTTTAACCATATCAACCAATCAGATACTAGCTTTAATGTATTTAAAGCTGGATACACACTGCAGGTTTTTCAACCAATTATTGTGCCAATCACATGATAAACGACTGTTAGGTCCGATATTGTATTAGTGTGTACACTCCCATGATCATGTTTTATCAGACCAAAACTCATCATATCTGTTGATTTGGTTTTCTAAACAATCACGTTCAACGATGTCGGTCAATCGTGTAAGTGTGTACACGACCAGCAGTGTAGGTAGATATCTGTAGAGTGTACAGAGCCAGGATATTTTCAGCAGATGGTTATGACAGATGAGGATCTCAGATCTGAAGGTAACTCGTGTAGGTGTGTACACATCAATCTGTATAGTCATCAGGACTTTCAGTGTTGGTGAAATAGTTACAGAAATCTCATCTGCAGAAATTGTCTGTAGTGTGTTCCCAGCTTAACGTGCAATTGTCTGATCAAAGCCAATGTGATTAGTTTGCTGCAGCACCTGTCCTATTTGCATCACATTATAAAACTGGCCATTTAGGGGTTAATACAGTTCTCTTTCACAATTCCACTGAGAAAATTATCAAACACCAATAACGGGTGTAGTACCTATTAACGGTACTGACTACCCCAACAGAGAAGACGACGACAGGAGGAGACAGAATAGCAAGTAGAGTGACCTGAAAAAAAACCTACTTCCTAGGATGCAGATGCCTTCATGGGACGAATCGTCGCGTTGCCGACTGTGCAATATGACGTCATCACAAACCGCGATTTGTCTTAAAGCGGCGATGGACGGACCCAGCTGTCATTGATGTAATGTAAGCATTATTTTAGGGGTTAGGAGAATTAGGTTTAAGCGTTAAGGTTAGGGTTAACCCTACCCCCTAAAATAATACTTACATTACATCAAGGGCCGCCGAGAGGGGGGGGGGTGGTTACGGGTACTAATTACTCGGGCCCGGGCATGTCAATTTTTTTTTTTCAAAACAATTTTTTTGTGGCGGGGAGGGGGCGTCATCATGTCACGCCCAGCATTCAGTCAGTATGGAGCACAGAGTAAAGGGAGGAAAACGGGGGGGGTTTTGGCCTGTCATAGAGGGGTTAAAAAACGAGGGGGGGGGCTGTCATAGAGGGGTTAAAAAAGAGCCCATTGATTTTGATGTGTTAGCCACACCCCCAAATGCATGACCACATATCCCAAAAATTAGGCGGCGCAATTTCTTTTACCATACTCGACTATAAGGGGGGCCCCATTAATTTGTTGTACCGGGGCCATGAATTCCTCTTGGCAGCCCTGATTACATCAATGGCAACTGGGTCCATCCATCGCCGCTTTAAGACAAGTCGCGGTTTGTGATGACGTCACCTTGCACAGTCGGCAACACAACGAGCCATCCCATGAAAACATCTGCATCTTGGTAAGTAGGTTTTTTTTCAGGTCGCTCTACTAGGCATTTGGTCTCCTCCTGTTGTCTTCTTCTTCGTCGAGGTAGTCAGTACCATTAAACTGACTACCACCGTCAATAACTGGATGCAGATGACAAGAGTGAGAGAATGTAAGAATGTAACCTTCGCCCACAGCCTCAAAAAGGTCCCTAGAGACCAGAATTTCCACTGTTTCAAAAGCGTTAGCCGAGCTAATAATCAGTATTTCAAATTCATTAGGAACCAGAGGTATGAGGCACTTTGTTCCTCGTGCCTCAGGGATGCAGCACTGTGCAGAATATCGGTACAGCCCAGAAAACATTGCTGCCTGCACTGCATGTAGGCGATGTTACTGAAGGAGGCTAGTCCCGGGGGGAGGGCTAGCTTCCTGTTGTATAGCTAGGGAGCTGCACAAGACACAGACACAAATGCTCACACGTTATACCTGCCTGTATGGAACTCACTTGGTGTGAGAAAGCCAAACCCAGGACCCTGTGAGAGTCCGTCACCACAGGAGCAGCTGTCTGACACTGTGCCTTACTGAGAGTGAACACACACTACACACAGTACACCAGAGAGAGAAAGAGAGAGAGAGAGAGAGAGATCACACAGGTAAGACATGACTGGAGATACCGGGCTACCTTTCCCTAAGTACCACAAGTTGGCGTATAAAAAGCGAGACACCTACTTCTGAGCGTACACCATCCGCCATCAGACATGAATTTCTCAGCTCTGATTCATAGTGTTTATCACAGATGGATCTCTGCATCAGTGAACACTACAGAGATTTGCATATTGGATGGCGTTGGGTTCTGCAGAAACTACAGTAACAAGATCCGGGCCTGTCTCACCTGCGAGGGGGGGGATGTAGAGAACGACGTGGCACAAACGTCCTGGGAATCCTCCACAGTCGGATAGGCAGCACCCTGCTCCTCAGGAGCCCTGTTGGGAAATAGGAGAAAGATCCTACATAAAGAGATTATGTCAGAGAATGAACAAATTGCTGCTAACATGACCGGTGAGAATGGAAATACCTGCAATGGCCATTACTGCATATTAAGTTGGGGGAGTTAATATATTCCAGATATGCAAGCTGTAAGTCACTGACTAAGGAACCCAGTAGGCAGCTACAACAACAGCAGCATCAACAGACACCACAGCAGTTATGCTGGACACACATGCAAAGATCTGGCCGTCCAGCCTGATTGACCAGATCTGTGGCTTGTTTGCCCACACACGGGCAACCAGACTGAGCAGATTTGGACATTCTGTCTAGTAGCTGAATGCCGGTGACACAAAAGATTCTTTGCCACTGAACAGGATCTCGCTGTGTGTGGCCAGCTTAATACTTCCACTGTTAATATGTTGCAGAGGCTGGTACGAGAACAGGCTGTATGTCTAGCTCTATGAATGTAAAATTAAAAATGATCCCACAACATTTCAGGTGAGGAACTGGATCCTGTGCTAGTGTGTCATAAATGTCTTTATTTAAAGTGAAACCGTCAATAGACACAGTGAAGGCAGCCGCATTCAGCCTACCTATTGGCTAGGAACTAGTGACAGTAGCGAGGCGCCAAGCAAATACTGAATATTGGTTCAGACCATGAAAGTGCTGCCTTCACCATGTAGGCAATAGGTCCCGTTTAGTATTGGTGCAAATAGATAACATGTGCTGTAAACTACAGCAGCCAACCTGGTGCAACATGAACTACCGAGAAGAAGGTTGGCTGCTGGGGGAGAAGACACTAAGTTATCCCTTTGTATTTATGTTCTGTATTTTATCTGGGCAGACTGGAAACATCCTGAGCTGTGGCATTAGATGGTGCGTGTGCATGATGCGTGTGCATGATGCGTGTCTCCTCACCTGTAGTTGCAGGGATGCATGTGTGATGTGCTGGGAAAAGGTCGGTCAACAAAGTGATCAATAATAATCCCCATGATGGGCTGGCTCCTCTCATACTGCCTGAAATGCAACAAACACATTGATGTTATTGAGCTGCCGGGCCTCGCTGTCCTATAGACCACCCGCTCCCATCTCTTAGTCTACAGTGTAAGAAGATCAGGGGGCACAGATGACACAACAGCTAATTGACGGACAAACGTCAGCGCGCCAGGTATCTGGAGCAACGCTCTGTTAGTCTTGGGCAATATGAGTTGTGATGTATGTAAGCTGAGAACAGTGCTGTAGACATTCCTCTACGGAGGGTCCGCAGGGGAGCCGCAGCGACCAGGCTTACCGAGAGGACATGAATGCCAGGTTAGTTCTGTAGGCGCAGGTCAGGGTGAGGGTTCCGATGGGAGTCCCCACGGTGCCGACACGTACTGCTTGGAAGCCTAAATGAAGAAAAACAGGGGAATGAGGTCCAAACACCCAATGCTTATGTTCAAATCACATTACGTGGTCAACATATGGACCCTGAACAGAGACTGTGTATGTAATAAAACTTGTAACCAAGAACTCTGCACAATAAACTGATCTTTCAGCAAACTGGGTTTATCCTATCAATCGTCTATATAAAAAGTGTGTTATCCACTTCTACAATTACATATGAACATTTAAAGGGACACTGAAAATAAAATATTGCTTTATATAAAAGTTTTTTGCTATCAATCTTTCTTTATTATTAGTACACTAGTGGACTTGATCATACGTCTATCTGCTTCAATTACAGTACACTTATTCTATCACTCTTGTGTTGATCTCTGAATTGATGAAGATTGGAAGAGGATGATCTTATATCTGTATAGGACAGTGCCGCTATGGCGGCCACTTAGTTAGCGCAGGGGGGGGGGGGGGTTTCTGGAGACTCAGAAACCCCCCCTGCGTGCGCCACTGCACCGTGCATACATATGAAAGAAATATGAGGTAGATGACAGATACCAGGCAGATAAATATCAGTAGGATAAATATGTGATACTCATATAGATGCTACTGCACATCGGTATAGATCAGTGTAGTTTTGGGCCATCAGGTAGAACATAAAGCAGGTTACCAGACAGAAAAACGCATAGTCAGTTGTCCATTAACAGCAGGGGGGGGGGTTAACACAGCAGATTACTAATGGACTGTTATGTTGGTTATGTACAAGAGTCCTTTAAGGGTTTGTACAGATTGGTTTCTCACATGCGGAGGGAGACATGACAGGCTGGGACCACATTTATCTCTATGCTGTGTCCTGTCTCTAATATCCACATGGGAAACAATGAGATATGTGGTATGGAAAATAGTCTGCAAAACACTGTGTAATCTCTGCACAGCCATTCCAAGCCTACCTACTGGTTTATCTGTGAGGAATGAGATCCCTGTCTGGCTGAATATATCAATGGTGGACAGTGAGGACATTATTACACCCAGCACTGATCAATCACCGCTTGGGACAGCTACACATCTATACATTACCTTCTTTAAGCCCCAAGAGCTGCACATCTCCAAAATAAATCCTACAAAGAGAAGAAGTGAGGCACATTAATAGCTGAATAACACAGCGTGATCTTCTCCCTATAACTGGAAAACATGGAAGGATAGTGAGTAACAAGTACAATGCAGTGGGTTGTAGTTAGAGAGCTCATCTGGTCTACTGGGCAGTATAAATAAGAGTACACTTCATATAAGTTCCTTATTTGTCTTTATACGATTGGTTATATACATCTATGTGGCCTCCTATCATCCTGTCCTAGAAAGGTTCTTCTTTTATTTGGCTTCACTCACTGACGTAATGCCATAAAAGTGGTAGATTGTCTACAAGTGGAATTAGGATAGAACATTAGATTGTCAAACAGATGTGAGAATTCTGACAGATGTAAGATGTCACATGATTAATCATCTCTGTATGGCAGAGAGCCGCACACACACCTGTACAGAATAACATATTCATGTCCCTGCTTCCTGGACAGTCTGTACGCCGGGGTCACCCGAGTGACAGCGAGTAAGGATTTCAGCAGCAATGACAGCCGGTTATATACAGTGTAGGAAACCTTGATGTCCTGATCACACCTTAGATCAAGAAAGAAAACGGTTAGTTAGGGGGTCACACAACCTCTACAGATTACATGTCAATAAGATAGGGACATGGCCATAGAGCTGAGCGAGACTCAGAGCAGAACATCATTAAACTAGAAAAAAGAAACTTATAGTGTTTGCGAGATTTGGTGGCATTCTAGAAGAATAAAACAACACTGGAATAAGTTAGGGCAACTGCTAAGATATACATGCCACACACACTTTAAATTACCGCACACCCCATTCCAATATGCTGCATCCCCATTTGATGGCTGAAAATCAGGTCTATGAACTGCCAATGACAATGCCCATACATGCGTGTACATGAATAGGTATAGCCTGCCAAGGAGTATAAAAGCGAAACAAATGAAAAGACAAAAGTAACAAAAACTACAGGCGCCCATAGAGGGTACGTACACCAACGGATATAGTATTTGAAAAACATGAATTAAAACATGAATTAAACTTTTATTAGGTCATCCCCTTCATAACAGCACACTCACTACAATGCCAGTTCTGTCAGTATAAAGCGGAAACACAGTAACATTGGGCTTTAAAGAGGTAAACATTCCAATGAAAGGTATTAAGTCGGCCTTTCCCAAAAGCAAAACAAAATTGTTACTAACTTTTCGTTCATTTCCAGGCACCAAACTTCAAGCTCCATGGAGTCGCCCTGCAAAACAAGTCAAGATGTTATCACGATTTATACAGAAAGAAAGATTTCCTCTCCCTGCAAACTGCACCTGTCACTTTATATTGCATCTCACTTACAAAGCAAGCTTGATGCGCCGCGCAAAACGCTTTCATTTTGCACCCGTGTGCCCAGATGTTGGGGCCCTGCTCACATCAAGGCGCCCACCTACTCTCCGCTCTCTGAGAAGGGTGCCTTGGTGTGCGGAGAGGCGCACTGTGAAAAGTCTAAACGTCACTTTATAATCTACCTCATAGCTACCCTTAGCGCACTGCTCTACACCTCAGACGTTCTGTGCTCCGTAAGAATCGCCCATCAGAGGAGCTAGAACTATTAACAGACGACTTACGCACCCAGAACATAAGACAGCTATGGTACACATTATATTATGGGCAGCACGGTGGCTAAGTGGTTAGCACTTCGGCCTTACAGCACTGGGGTCACGAGTTCAATTCCCAGAGGAAACCCACGCAAACACGGGGAGAACATACAAACTCCACACAGATAAGGCATCTGTGTGGAGTTTGTATGTTCTGCCCATGTTTGCGTGGGTTTCCTCCCACACTACAAAAACATACTGGTAGGTTAATTGGCTGCTAACAAAATGACCCTAGTCTGTGTGTGTGTGTGTGTGTGTTAGGGAATTTAGACTGTAAGCCCCAATGGGGCAGGGAATGATCTGAGCGAGTTCTCTGTACAGAGCTGCGGATTAGTGGCGCTATAGATATATATATATATATATATATATAAATTGTGATGATGAGGATGATAATGATGATATCCATACCTCTGAGGTCTTCAGAGAGATCTCCACACACATGGAGCGCCCCACGGCTGGCAGCTGGCCAGAAAGAGCTTTTTTAGCTTCCTGGGTCACCTCCGGGATATCTTTGATCGCCAGATTAAACTGCAATAGGCAAAAGTTCATCAATGCTCACATACAAAATACTCGCTCCCCTGCCATTGGGTAAACCATTACATATTACATCAGTGCCATTCATTACGATCTGATTTAATTATTATTATATCACTGCATATTTATGGAGTTAAGTACAGAGGCAACAATTCAAAATGTAATCTAACAGTAAATTATTAGAAACATATAATTGCGGGGAATAGTTGCAGAACCTTTAATTAAAGTTTATGCATCATGAAGGACCTTGTCCTATACGATCACGAGGAGGACCTGGAAGTGGCTTCCGGCATGTGCAAATAGATACTAGCAAGCGGAAGGTTAGCAGGGTGTTGACACACTTCGGCTAGGTACACACTGAAGCGTTTTCGTCCAATAATTGGACAAATCATCTGACACACGACTTCGGTCAGAAGTTAGTTTCGATTGTCGGCAAATTTGGTTGGTCGTACTGTTTAATATTTTATGACCAATCACCTAACGATCATGCAGTGTGTATACACTGCACGATCCCCATAGAGTTTACAGAGTCGGGCTACTTTCAGCCGCTGTTAGCAATGAATGTCCCAGTGAATAAATGTAGAGGGCTGTAGAAGGAATAATTCATTTGTTCATTCTGAGACAGAATGTTTCGTTTCAGAGTCACAGAAGCTAACGAATTTCGTTAGTACATGTGGATAGCTATAACAAGGCGGTTTTAATTAGTGTGACAATGTGACAATAATGAATGAATGAATATTGTGCTGTCATTCTCTGAAGACTAGAGGACCAGATGAAGGACCAGATGAAGAGCACAGATCTGAAGGTAAATCGTGTCACTGTGTATGTGTGAATCACCAGACTGATCGGAACTTCAGTCGTAGGTAAAATTGAGATAACACGTCGGTCGGAAAATTCATCAGTATGTACCTAGCCTTACTAGACGACAGCCAGGTTGGCTTTGCCGAAAATACCAGGGGGCCCATACGGCGTCACATTTAGTTTGTTTATCATGGAGGTAGTAGGTGATGATTTTTATGCTTGTAATAGGTCAGAGGGACGAGAGCAGAAATGTCCAGGGGTCTTTCGGTATTGATTGCTCTGAAAGTGAATAATAGAATGTACTTTGGTCCAGAAAGGTATAATAATTGCGTTAGCCACCAGATGTGGAAGAGAGTGTTCCTGTGTCCACAATTCCGCCAGCAACTCAGGTCAGAGGTTGGGAACATTTTAACTTTAGACAGTTTTCAATGGTATAATATCATCTTTAATAAAAATTATATGCAGTTTTTTTAATCAGAGAGGGAATTAAACCGGTAGCTATTCCCTCTCTAACCTCCTCCCAGCAATATTGGTCAGGGGGTGGTCCCAGATCCCTCACCCTCTCATGTCGGCTCCAAGAGTCAAGGATAACCTTTATAAGTAAATTATAAATCATGGAGATCATATCTTTACTTGTTGGGTTACTATCACAAGTTTTATTAGAAATATTGTTTTTCTTTAGATAAAAATGTTAAGTGACAGTAAGTTACCATACATCAACCAAGGGGAGAGCCGACGGGTCAGGATTCAGAGGTTGCAGATACAATAGTAACAATAGGAGGCAATGAGGAGAGGAACTTACACTCCTCATAATACAAAACTAATATATTATATATTAATATATTTATTCCAAAATGGGAAATAATTAAAACTTTCTCCACCCAAATATGTTTTTTTAATTTGACAGTGCAAATATTTTTCTTTTTTTTTCTTTAATTTGTACAGTGTAATCTGCTGACAGCGCTGTCCACCACTGTCTGATGATTCACCGACCCCTTGTGCTAGATCTTGGTTAACTGTTGCATTCTATCCCCACACTGCACATGGCTTTCCGTTAAGGATGATATACAGCCTATAGTGTCAATATACACGGGCTGGAGAGGCAACAGAGCGGTAAGTACGTTACACACCTAGGGGTATATTTACTAAACTGCTGGTTTGAGAAATTGGAGATGTTGCCTATAGCAACCAATCAGATTCTAGCTGTCGTTTTGCAGAATGTACTAAATAAAGGATAACTAGAATCTGATTGGTTGCTATAGGCAACATCTCCACTTTTTTCAAACCCGCTTTTTAGTAAATATACCGTCTCTTGATTGACTGTGCAAGTCAGTATATTCCCAGTACTTGCTGTCTAATTTCCACCATTAAAGCTGGGACCTTTAATGGCGGAGGAGACGTTCAGTGCTGAAAAGCACACAATCAGTAATGAGTGACTAACAACAACTCAATTTTACTCGCCCTCATCTACAAAGCCCTGAACACCACCCCTTCAAACATCTCAAATCTCATCTCAAAATACTCTCGCTCTAAATCCACCTCTGACCTTTGCGTTGTCTCTTCTGGTAACCACCTCTCACTCCCGCCTACAAGACTTCTCCCGTGCTGCTCCCCCACTTATGGAATGCCCTACCACACCCAATCAGACTCTCCCACAGCCTTCAAATCTTTAAATGCTATCTGGAAACCTGTCTCAATATTAGAGCTTGCCCTACTCCCACCTGCACTACCCACACTGGTACACCCTCATACTGTCCCAATTCCCACCGGTTTGTAAACTCTTTAATGAGCACAGCCCCTCTATTATTTGTTTTCATGTCTGCATTTATTTTGTTTACCTAGTTCGTCCTTATTTTAGGTGTGCCCTGTTTTCCCTAATGTTTGGTGCTGCAGAGCACTGTGGCTCCTTACAAATCAATGCTAACAATAAAAGCAGTACTGGCATTTAAAGTGTGTAAAACCTTTTTTATGATATAAGCCCCCATGAACATCCTGCACTTGCCCCAGCACTTAGTACTCACCCAGTCTGATCCTGTTGGAGAGGAGGATGAACGAGTACATATCTTATCTCCCAGTCGCGCTTGTACGATCACCTGGACAGACTGCGGGATGAAAAGACTGCTGATCAACTCCAGAAAAAAGAACTTCCTAATAACGTTACATTACTTGAAATAAACAATGTAAAAAAGAAAATATCAGTATACATTGGTTAGGTCTATTTTAAGAAGTGCACAAGCAGGAATTAATTATTTTCCTTTATTTATAAAGCCTTGACATATTAGCTGTACGTCGAGGAGACCATGACACAAACAATTTACAAAGATATGAAACAGAAGGTAGAGATGGCTCTATCCAAAAGAGCTTACAGTGTAAGTAGTATGGGGAAGACTTGATACATAAGGTAACGTAATGACAAGTGTAGTTGCTAGTGGGGAAAGTGTGTGTAGCTATTGTAAGGTGCATTATCAGCTGCCAATAATACAGCAGCCATTGATGACCGGCATTTCTCTGTTACTAGTGGTGCGGTATGGTTGGAACGAGGAGACATGAACTAATCATTGAAGAATTTTACAGACAGTTTCCGCGAACTGTAATCGTCCTTCTCCATTTATCTTAACTGAATCTCCTTCCTCTTCTGGTTCTGAGAAAGGGTGTTGCCTTGTGCCTCACGGGCACTCCTGTGGTCATTTTATCATAAAAAGCAATTCTATAGTTTATATATGAATTGCAGTGTATAATGGCTCAGTGGTTAGCACTTCTGCCTCACAGCATTGGGGTCATGAGTTCGATTCCTGACCATGGCCTTATCTGTGTGGAGTTTGTATGTTCTCCCAGTGTTTGAGTGGGCTTCCTCCCACACTTCAAAAAGCACACTTGTAAGTTAATTGGCTGCTATCAAATTGGTCTTAGTTTGTGTGTGTATGTTAGGGAATTTAGACTGTAAGCTCCAACGGGGCAGGGACTGATGTGAATGACAAATATTCTCTATACAGCACTGCGGAATTGGTGGCTCCTTCATAAATGATGATGAGTGTAATTTACTATGACAATAATATTATTAAGTTTACGCATGCACATCGAACAATGCCAATTAAAAATGTGACCTTTATTATTTAGTATTACGTGCACAGTAAAGTTTTAAAATGTAACAGATAAGTATAGTGAAGCTCAGCAGGCAGTAGTGTATATACGCTCAAACATATGAAAACATCAGCAAAGTAATAGCTCCAATAGTTTGATTTGCTCTGTGTGATGCAGTAAATGATGGTTATAAATGGGTCATTCTCATGTCCCATTTATAACCTCGTGTCCTCATCATCATGTTCTTCCATCATACTGCGTCCCAACTCTCAGTCCGTCCAATGTTGTAGTGGCCGTTCAGTCAAACACCGGTCATCACTCTACAGAGTCGCCTCTCTCTCACTCACTCATCCAAACATCTATTATCCAATAGCAAGTCAGCTCCCTCCCCAGCTAACCTTAACAGATAAAGCTACCTTCATGCTGCTACCTGCACAGTGTGATGTAAGGACTTCTTTCAAGGACTTCCTAGGTGTAGCTGGGTGAACTGCTCAGCTGCCGTCTGACCCCATCCTACTATGCACATGAGCTGAACTCAACTTCACACCCGATTCCATGTTTCACTGCACACCCTAAAAATATTCCACAGCCACAAACACTTAGAAAATCTTTCATTACTCAGTTGTTTAGTAGATATGATGGGGAAGAATGACCCAAATCTCATTATCTTCTATGACAGATTGTGAGAGTGGTGTCTTTTTAAACCTACCACACAAATTGATTCTATGTAAAATGTATTTTACTATTCATATATACACATTATTATTTTACATTGTATATAAACTGGCTGTATAGCCAAGTACAGACCTTTGCTATTGAGCATCTGACATTTTTGACATTCAGTGGATCCTTGCACGGTGTTTCAGTAAAGGTGGTGTACAGATTATGGGGTTCCTCTCCGTGGTGTCCTGCGGATTTTACACCTATACTACAAGCAGCATTCAGCAGTCAGTGAACGCAGCTAGACACCACCAGAGGGAGCCAGAGTGTAGTGTATATGGGCATCATATTAATTGGTGTAAAGGGCTTATTTAATGACATGGTACAAAAGGCAATCTGGTTTTGTAACGACCAATTAAATATGTCCATATCATTGCTACACCAGTACATTAATCCTCTTTACATCTGCGTTCAAAGTTTGTTAGTATTATGAATGTTACAATAGTTGCCTTTATGAGGACACAATTTAATTTAAACACAGGGACATTTGTAAAAGTCCAATACAAAGGGTTTACTGAGCACAAACTGACAGCAGGTTCCAGATACTATATATTACTGAGACCGCCAGAGATGGCATCTTCCCCGAGAAGAGCGCTCACTCTTGGAATTTAGGATAAATACACACACTATATGTGGTTTTCATAGACAGGTAATGATGTTCCTGCAACCACCATGGTTATATAATGATACTAATGGTAAAAGTGAGATTGGTCTAACAGAAGAATGTCCCATTACTCTCACCTGCACATCAATGAAAAGCAGCTGACCAACCAGAGGCCTGGATACATTCCATGTCAGCACACAACATTTACTTGACGAAAAACCTTGTTAGGAAACTAACACTTAAAACAATACAGATAACACATTGGTTTACCTTTATAGCAAAGAATTTAACAAACTTATCCAAGTCCTTCCGGTCTTGTGGGCTGAGGTCGGTGTCCATCGTGTCTGTAAACCTTAAAAAATAAGATACGGTATTAGTTAACAATATGTTAGGAAGAGCCATCAATTTGCCAATGGGTCCCCCCAGATAATACTGATAATCATTAAAGGAACTGTGACAATTGCATGCTAGGTTGTGCTGGTTTGTAGCCTGTCCACTGCTGTATCAGTTGTGATCCTCCCTTACAGAATCAAAAGGGTATCTGACTATACCCATCTGGACCTCAGTAGAAAGCTGAGTGTGGAGCGGACCTAGACTTCAGACCAGTTGGTGACAGGAGAGAGTCCTTTCCCTGCATAGCTAAGTGACCAGTGTGACTGGCTGAGCAGGGAACTTCAGAAGTGCAAGGGCTGCGGATTTACATCATAACATTACAGCGAAAATCGGTAGTTTTCTTGGGGTCTAAGTTTGTTATTTTCACTTCTGTTGCTACAGCCGGAAAAAAAAAAGCTACGTTTTTAACTGTGGATTTCCTGGAGTATTTACTTGCACCCAGCAGCTACAACTTGGTCACTGACCTTTAGGACAAAGACCCCACCGAAATAAAGTGAAAGGCCACTCAGGACACACATTACAATACCGAGCCTCACAGTGACATTGGCCTGAAATGCTGATTAAGCCTCGGTCCCATTACAGAAGAGATCCAGAAGAGCTATAGGACTAAGCAACGGACATAACTAACTTATTTATAATGAAGCAGTCTTTGCTTACTTAAAGGTACGGTGATGAGATCAGATGTATGTGCATGTAAGTCCACCTCCACTCAGAGAAACAGGTGACTTCTCTTGTTATGTATATAATTCTCACTAACTACATTTACTCTCTAGGACAGTGAAGGCTAACCTGCGACACTCCAGGTGTTGTGAAACTACAAGTCCCAGCATGCTTTGCCAGCTATCAGCTCGTAATCTACTGGCAAAGCATGCTGGGGCTTGTAGTTTCACAACACCTAGAGTGTCACAGGTTAGCCATCACTGCTCTAGGAGAAGTTCATATTCACTGAAGCGTACTAATAGCAGAGATACATTATAATCAGGCACAATGGGGAACCAGACTCATCATGATATATCAAACCAGCAACTAAGTGTCTCTGAAATTGCAGTGAAATGTTTAAAAAGCTCACACAGATGATTAAACAATGGTAAAATATAATGGCCCCTTGAGATGAGAGAGGGGATGTGTTTCTGAGAATAAGCAGAATACACAGTTGGGTCTGTGGTCACAGATTGAAGCTATGTATGGCCCCAGGGTCATGTTTCCGGAGATACACTAACTAGGGCACTGCACACAGGGACAGACACCAAAACAACAGCTCTCGGCCACAGGTACTGCCTTCCTTCCCATAGGGCCGTTTGATGCCAGGCTCAGCTTCTGGAAAACCAGCTCAGCAGTTTCAGAAGATATATCCCT
Source organism: Mixophyes fleayi (assembly GCF_038048845.1). NCBI lineage: Eukaryota > Metazoa > Chordata > Amphibia > Anura > Limnodynastidae > Mixophyes > Mixophyes fleayi. The sequence continues at coordinate 26,242,658 of NC_134411.1, forward strand.
GGGACACAACAGAATCTAAATATTCAGTTAAATATTTAAACAGAAGCTTCAATTCAACTCCCTGGGAAAGTAATGAATCCTTATTAAGACCCAGCATTTTTACTTCCAAAAACTTTGAAAGGTGTATAGAGCAAACCTGAAGAACCTGTAATGCCCAGACACCATTAGTGTTGCTGTTTTCTCTGCATATTCTATATTATTACAGTGTACTGCGGGTGTAAGGACAGGCCAATAATGACACAGGGTGCTGTAGAAAGAAGAAACTTAAATCTAATTTTGTAGGCACGAGAGTGGCGGTTACATTAATATTGGTCCATGCAATTTAGTTTTACAAGACATTTATGCATCACAATATGAACGCCAAAGTGTTTACCTTGAAGGAACATGACTGGTGTTATAAAGCAAAAAAAAACCACCAAAAAAACCAAACAAATGATGTTTGAGGTCCGCTATGAAAATGTTAAATAATGACAGTAACACACAAAAGCTGCCAGATCTGGCTGTCTGGCCTGATTGACAGGTGCCAAAATGGCACACGTCCCAACAAACCCAGTTCTTAAAGATTTGTTGCAATGTTCCAGTTATATTACTCAACGGCACATAACTACTTCTCTTGTTCATTCCTGCTGGATGCAATTCTCAATATCCATACTTATTTTGTATAAGAGGCAGGATATACGAATTTAGTTTCTCCAAATTAATCAGCATTGTAAACAGTTCTGTATAGTGATCATACCAAGGAGAACAGTATAGCAACAGTTTCTGCATAGTCTACAATATTTTTTTAATCTTCTGTTGATTGATTAAAGTTGGTTGTGTAATATAACCTACATCCTAGTCATGAATTTATACAATACCAATGTATTCAATGGACAAAAGGAAATGTGCTAACAGCACTCAAACCCTCAATCCTTAAGGACACCTAGTATATGGTATTCAATAAAACATGATTTACAGAATAAAATGCAATAAAAAGGGTGCAAATGTGGAGTAACAATTGCATCAAATTGCACTACAAGACAAACATTGTAAAAAATAAAATGTTAAGTTTTGTTTTTGGATAAAATCACTAGTTTTGAGTTCAAACCATAGCACTATGTTAGACCAATATTATTTTTGAGAATGATCTGTGAGACACCTCCCAGTGGTACTGCAAGTTAGGGGCAGGTGGTTTCTGTTGGGAAATTACCCTGGGAATTCTTCTTCACTTAATACAAACCGATCGGGACGACACTGTGATCCATTAGAGGAGTGTACAAAACCGGAGACAGAATTAGTCACACAATAAGTGTTTCGGTGGAGTCCATAACTGATTAGATAAAATTAAAGAATTGCATGTTTGGATAGAAAAAAAGACGAGGAACACAGCAGAGAGTAATAGGCAGGAGAGAAGCCAGACCAGCAGCTGTGGGCGACAGTGCATTGGTGCTGCTAGATCTTTCAGACAGAGGCTTTGGGCTAGATTTACTAAGCTGCGGGTTTGAAAAAGTGGGGATGTTGCCTATAGCAACCAATCAGGTTCTAGCTTTCATTTATTTAGTACCTTCTACAAAATGATAGCTAGAATCTGATTGGTTGCTATAGGCAACATCCCCACTTTTTCAAACCCGCAGCTTAGTGAATCTAGCCCTTTGACAGTAATACAAGACAGTTGAATGACAGACACACCAGTTTGTAGAGAGAAGCAGTCTTATGACAAAAGAAAGAACAACATATTGAGTCCTATGAAACATACAGGGGCTGGCTGAGCTGGGGGGCATCTGTACCCAGGGACGGTCCCATAGTGGGCTATAAAGCTTCGCTTGGCCCCTGAGTAAAGTTTGCCAGCCAGCCCCTGGAAACAAGAAACGCATTACTGCAAAGAAATTTGCCTCATGTAGTGCAAGAAAAGAAAATATGTAAGGGACATATATTGTAAACGGAGAGGCATGAATAGTGGGTGCCACTGGCAGTCTCGTTTGGTACCTGAGAACCATACAAGGGGGTAAATAAACCTGGGAGATGGTTGAGTCACGTAGAAAGCTGTTACATACATACATACACACATATATATATATATATATATATATATATATATATATATATATATATATATATATCTCCCTGATTTCCCATCATTTTCCAACTGCAATTCATTCTGATTTTATAATGCCAATTAATTTGTTGGAGTAACAGGAGCAGGACATGAGGACTCTGTGATGGACAGCCAGGTGTGAGGGTAATGCTGACCCTGTAAAGGACAGCCAGGTGTGAGGGTAATGCTGACCCTGTGATGGACAGCCAGGTGTGAGGGTAATGCTGACCCTGTGATGGACAGCCAGGTGTGAGGGTAATGATGACCCTGTGATGGACAGCCAGGTGTGAGGGTAATGATGACCCTGTGATGGACAGCCAGGTGTGAGGGTAATGCTGACCCTCTGATGGACAGCCAGGTGTGAGGGTAATGCTGACCCTCTGATGGACAGCCAGCTGTGAGGGTAATGCTGACCCTCTGATGGACAGCCAGCTGTGAGGGTAATGCTGACCCTGTGATGGGCAGCCAGGTGTGAGGGTAATGATGACCCTGTGATGGACAGCCAGGTGTGAGGGTAATGATGACCCTGTGATGGACAGCCAGGTGTGAGGGTAATGCTGACCCTCTGATGGACAGCCAGGTGTGAGGGTAATGCTGACCCTCTGATGGACAGCCAGGTGTGAGGGTAATGATGACCCTGTGATAGACAGCCAGGTGTGAGGGTAATGCTGACCCTCTGATGGACAGCCAGGTGTGAGGGTAATGCTGACCCTCTGATGGACAGCCAGGTGTGAGGGTAATGCTGACTCTGTGATGGACAGCCAGGTGTGAGGGTAATGCTGACCCTGTAAAGGACAGCCAGGTGTGAGGGTAATGCTGACCCTGTGATGGACAGCCAGGTGTGAGGGTAATGCTGACCCTGTGATGGACAGCCAGGTGTGAGGGTAATGCTGACCCTCTGATGGACAGCTAGGTGTAAGGGTAATGCTGGGTAACACAGTATAATGAGGGCACAGACATCGGGATAATCACCTCTTCTCATTCCAGGACTGCTCTTTGTCTCCAGCCGATGATATGAGAATCCAGACCCGAAAGGAAGCCCAGCTGCTCGGCCTGTACCGATCACGTCCCCTCCACAGCCCCCAGAGCCGCCATTATTGTTTGTGTTTTGCTTTTTTCCTGTAAGGTAAAGTCAGTCCTGATTTCTCATCAGCACATTCCGCACATCGGCGGACACACCGAGCGCTCCAATAAAAACCCACAGCTCGGCAACACAGCTCCTCGGTGACGGTAACTCGATTACCGAGGACAGAAACGGTATTTCCAGCCCGCGTCTTGTGGAGGAAGGCGGAATCTGCAGATGCCAATGGTAAGACTGAATGTGTGCTGGAGCTAATGAAGCTCAGGGTATGTACACCCAGACCCGTCACCTCTGTAAGTATCTTCATATAATACAGTTGTGGGACATGGTGTGCTGGAACTTGTAGTTCCACAGCAACTGGAACGCTAGAAGTTACATACCTATAGTTTATAAGATGTGTGCAAAGTCTAATATACCAGCTAGCATTTTACAGTGTTGTATGTGTGTGGGTATAATGCGTGCATTTGTTATGCTTTATGTAACTGTTTATATATTAGAATTATCTTATACATGCCTTGCTTATGCACTTTGAGAGTATTTTCTTGTATACATCTGCCCCTCTCACTTGCCATATCCAAAATTGTTCTATTGCACTATGTATTACTTGTAATGATCTTTGACCACCTGTTCTCTCTCCAAAACACAAGACCACTTTAATTTATCCCCTCAGATGTCCTTTCAGTGTTCTTTTGATGTACATTTGCCAATAATCCCTAGTGGCAGAGGATGGTCCTATGCTATCAGTGACATCTTTTTAAGCTGCTTAGAGAGTTGAAGCAGGGCAGTAATTGGTTTTCAGTAGGGCTCATTTACTAATGTGGTACTAAGGGGTAAAATTTGTACTAATCCATAGCAACCAATTATACACTTACTTTTATTGTATGAATTGCCCTGGCTAATTGCTGATTGGTTGCTGGGGTTCATTGCACATGTTGCATGTAAACATAATTCTAATAAATGACCCCCTAATGTGTAGAATGATTCATTAACACCAAGCGGCACGGCCGGTGATGGCACAGCATAACTGAAATCCTATGCTTTGCTATTTATGCTTTTTGTACCTAGTCAGCATCTTTTTAGCCATTGTCTAAAGGCTGTGTCTTTTGTAGAATATGATGGATGGTGGAGGATATACTCCATCACATATTACAAAGCTGCAGTGGAAATTCAAGGTAATAGTTTGTATATACTAGGTCCTGATGCAGAGTTGCATAGTGCAAATTCACACTCCGCATGACCACAAACAGAATGCCTGCATATGCACCAATACAGACTTGCACATGTCTGGCACTTGTACATTCTTACCACTTGTAGCCTCTTACGACTGGAGAAGCAAAACAGGGGAGGGGACGGGAAAGGGGGTGCAAAAGTAGACGAGTACAGTAAGGGCGTGTTCACACAAATGTGGCTTTCTCAGAAACAAGCGTATATGATTTTTTAGGAGGCGTATCTTTTGCACCTGCTAGAAGGCAGATGGTGAAGTATGGACAGTGAATATGCTGCAACCTCTTTTTTCCACTATTCTTGTTCTTCATAAAGCACCTGTATTCGCTGTCACATGTATCTACATATAGATGAACGATTATCTGTTTCTCCGCCATTGTTCTTTCAAGAACTGGAATGGAAGGGAAACAGGTTTAAAAAATAGCCCTGTGCACATGGTGTGACTGTGTCGATTAATAGTATTTCATTGATCTCTATTATATCTGTTCAAGCTGCCAGTAGAGAACAAAAACAAAAATATTGTTTAAAATGAGTGTGTACTTATCTATTGCTCCATTCACATTCAAGAAGCTTTCTGTTTATAGTAATGTGTATTAGTATTTCACAGTACATACGTGTAGATGTTGTAGATATTTGCTAATGGCTACATTGTCCATCATTTCACATTTTCAGATACCCCCGCAGTGATGTAACGCAGGCTGCTTGTGGGAAGATATTTGGGGAACAGTGTTCTAGCGGAGTCATCTGGTGATTTACACATGGCTATTTCTATCACTGTCCTAGACTGCGATCTGCTGCTCTATGGCCGAGGACACCGAACACTTGACCGATTCCGGCTGGATGATGTCACCGACGAGTACTTGGTTTCTACATATGGCTTTCCTCGTCCATTTATAGACTACTTGGTCGAGCTGTTGGGCGGCAGCCTATCCCGGCCAACTCAGCGCTCTCGAGCAATCAGCCCCGAAACCCAGATCATGGCAGCTCTTGGATTTTATACCTCTGGTTCCTTCCAGACGCGCATGGGAGACACAATTGGAATTAGTCAAGCTTCTATGAGCCGATGTGTTACCAACGTCACAGAAGCTTTGGTGGAGAGAGCTTCACAGTTTATTTGTTTCCCACGAGAGGAGGCATCAGTACAGAAGCTAAAGGATGACTTCTATAGCTTGGCCGGGGTTCCTGGAGTGCTGGGAATTGTAGACTGCATTCCTGTAACCATTAAAGCCCCCAATGCGGAGGACTTGTCATATGTGAACAGGAAGGGCTTGCACTCCTTAAACTGCCTCCTTGTTTGTGATGCTCAAGGGGTTCTTCTGTGGGCTGAAACCCACCGACCAGGCAGCGTGCAGGACAATGTGGTCCTACATCAGTCTGACCTCTCTTGCTTGTTTGAGGCCAAAATGCACAAAGAAGGTTGGATGCTGGGTAAGTTACCTGCTGCGTTGATCAGTAAGGCTGGGTACACACTACAGACAATTTCTCTGATTATTGTTTACGATTTTACCAACGACTGAAGAAAAGAAACACTGTCCCGATCAGCAGCCGATTCATGTGTACACACAAAACAAGATTTACAAGATTTACCTTTAGATCTGTGCTCTTCATCTGTCATAACTATCGGCTGAAAAGATCCTGACTCTGCACACTCCACAGAGATCTATGGACACTGCTGGTCCTGAGTGCAGACACACTGCAGAATTGGAACGACATAGTTCCATTGTTGAACGAGATTTTTAGTCCGGTTTCAAAATGATAGCTAGAATCTGATTGGTTGCTATAGGCAACATCTCCACTTTTCAAACCTGCCGGAAAACTCTCGGCTTGATACATTTACCCCCATGTCTTTATTAAGTGCATTTTCTGTTTTTTTTTCATTTTTAAACGTTTTTTGTTTAAATCAACTTGCCTGCAGGGGAGGGGGCCAAGTGTTTTCAGCGACTGTCAGCAAAAAGATTTGAGAACCTACCCTGTCTCAGGACCAACTCTCAACCTCACCGAGACCTACAATCAGCCCTTCACCTCTGTTGCAGCAATGTGATCTCTGCTAATTGCTCTAATCACCTAACCTGGGACTTGATCCCAGAGAACCCCTCGGACTTCCCTTAGGCTTATGTGTTCCTTCCCCATCTCCTAAGTTTGATTGTCAGCACAATTAGTGGAGATCACTGAAGCAAAAACTAAATAGGGGGCAAAGAAGGTTCTCTGTGTACAGGGTGGATGTTTGCTGCCATATAACCTTTAAAATCACTTTTCGGTTTTCTAGAGTGTGTAGTTTCTGGAAATATATGGGTTGTTGGGGAACTAGTGTTGTTTTGTGACTCAATTCCAGTTTTTCCCATAGTGGATTTTCTTTACAAATACTTAGCATATAAATGCTACATGTTTGGGGGATGTGATTGTTATACATAGGGTTCGGATTATCAGCTTACTCAATAGAGTCTCCTTTTTGTTTTTATACATTTTTTTTTATTACAGAACATGTTCTAGTTTAACAAAAGCATAAAATACAGACAGAACATATATAAAATCTTTTACAGTAAGATGTTTGTAAAGTCTTTGTTGCCCAAGATTAAGCTTCATATTTAAATCAAACATTTTGCAGTTTGCTGACATACAAAGGTGACAAAAAAAACAACAAGCTCTCGCACAAGATTAATATAGTATAAATTTTTCTAAGAATTATGCCGGATACTCTATTCCAAACTAATACATTATTATGCCTATAGCAACCAATCAGATTCTAGCTGTCATTTTGTGGAATGTACTAAAGACTTAGTAATGGCTAGCATCTGATTGGTTGCTATAGGCAACATTTCCACTATTTCAAATTCCCAGTTTAGTAAATATACCCCTTAGTGTGGTGTCTTAAAGAAGAACACACTAGCAACTTAGATCAATCTATGTAATAATCTTTATTTATTAATGATTATATTATTCCATACTTATCCCTTTAATTCTTATTTGCATTGAGCATATTTGTAATTATATAAAGCTCAATATAATTATTGGTAATTTTATGTTGTTATAAGAATTGATTTTATTTAATGCCGATATTTGGAGAAATGGGTAAATTCAATACCACTTCATTACTGATTGAGAGGCTAAGAGGATTTAAACCGTAATATATCGAATTTTGTTAGCCTAAAGTTCTTATTTCATTCCTAAATCATTTGTTAATCATATCAAAGTATATTGTAATTTGTATAAGTCATACACGCGTTGTTAATCAGCACAAGTAATTCACTTTAATATCAGGCAGTGAATGGTTAGTGCTTATAAGATGAAAGACTTTGTTATCTCCCAAAATGAATATTGCGGAGAGAATGATTGATAATGTGGTTATAATTCAAGAGCAATGTGTCAAATAGCTTGGAATGGAATAATAATATAATTAATAAATAAATAAATAAGTGGTATTACTATTACAAAGATTGATCTAAGTTCCTAGTGTGTTCTTTTTTTTTTTTTAAGACACCACACTAATGCTCCTACACTTTTTAACTACAAGTTCGCTGGTAAAATGTTTTGAAATATAAATAAGGATATTATTTTAATCATTTTTGTGATTTGTGGAAACTCCATACAGTGTGTAATTTATTTTGATTAGTGTAAAGCATATATTATTTCCAGATAGATGCACCGTTCTCGACTACATGCTTTTCTTTGTCCTTTGTATGAAATTTAAATGTACAAATATTATTTCATATAATAGGGATGTAAACTATACATTTATCAGACAGGAAGTCCTCTCCTAAAGGATTGAGCAAGAGTCTTGGCTTTTGTGCTGGGTTTGATCACTTGATTTAATTTGTGTCATGCACATGTCTTATTTATTTTGCAATCAGCACAAAAATCTGGCCGTGAACAGAACGGTAGTTAAAACTAAAGCATTCTACTCTACACTAACTATAAAAAAAGGTACCAGGGCAAAAAGAAGGACCACAGGCTTAAAAAAAGCAAAAAAAAACAAAAACAGATTGTTGGAACCAATACAGGCAACTTTCCACTACTACACCTTTCCTTCATCAGAATTACTTCCTAGTTATTTTCCTTGTTCATTGTTTTCAACACAAGGCGACACACATTTTTATTTTTTCCAGGTCTAACTAGCCGTTATTTTTCAACTACAAAATAGGTTTGCAGAAAATAACCAAAGTGCAGCAACTGATCACTACGGGCTTAATTTGAGTATTGGTAGCAAATGTATTTATTTTTGCATGCAGGGAAATGCTGTCTGCTTTTGCATGTAACGCACAAATTGTATGTAGCCTTGTTTCTATACTCTGGACTGAGCTAGGACACCCCTTCCCCCTCCTCAACTCTAAATCTGCAGCAATATCACAACCAGCATAAATGGGGCCTGTTCGTGCTTCTGGAAGATGAACGCACACACGGGCTGATAGCCGTCATTTGCAATTATCTTCCCTGCGCACTTACCAACATGATTTTGATAATGATGCTATTAATTTAGATCATACTTGACAACTTTTCCCCGTTGGCTTCAGGGAGATCCCTGGGGATTCCGGACGTGTGGGGGCGGGGCTTGACGAATCGCATCATGTTGGCCCCGCCCTCTAAACGATTGTCACAATTTTGGCCAATTACAGCGGGGTTAAGAATAATGCGATATTTGCGTCATTAAGCCCTGTCCCCTGCCACTTATGTATTGCGGGGACGAGAACCGGGAGGTTGCCCTGCTCTCCCGGGAGGTCTCCCAGAAATGGGGGAGTCTCTCTGACATTCCAGGAGAGTAGGCAACTATGCGTTAAAGAAAAGCAGCTAATGAATCTCTAGAGACTGAAGTGTCTTTTACATTTCTGTCTCCATTACTGAAGTCATGTTGTCTTACCTGTCAGTCTTTGATTAAATCTTGGTCTCCATGAAAATGGCCACCTCCATAGGCATCAATACATGGACATAGGACACAATTTCTGAACTGTGTCATTATGCCACAGATGGCAAAGCCAACCACGTCTTGTACTGGCTCAGCATCTGGGAGAATGCCAGACTCTTCAGGGAGTGAGGGAGATTACCCCTATTTTAGGGAGTCTCCCTGACATTCAAGGAGAGTTGGCAAGTATAATTTAGATTAGATTGTCACGGGGCATTGCAGTAGATATTTTGGCCTACTGGTCCTGAACACACCAACATTAGCTATAATACTTGTGCACAAAGTAATTTGTAGAAAATAATTGTCAGCAATGTTATAATTTTTTTTTTTTAATTTTTTTTTTAACAGCGGACAGTGCTTTCCTTCTCCGACCGTGGCTCATGACTCCGGTGCAAATACCCGAAAGCCCCCAAGAGTATCGTTACAACATGGCTCATGCTGCCACTTACAGCATCATGGAGCGCACCCTGCGGGCGCTTCGCCAACGTTTTCGTTGCCTGGATGGGTCACGGGCAACACTGCAGTACTCGCCTGAGAAATCTGCTCAGATTGTTTTGGCTTGCTGTATCCTACACAACATCGCCCTTCAGCATGGCCTAGACATTTGGTGCGATTCTGGAACAGCTGTCATGGAGAATGAGGAGGAGTGCAGTAGTATGGAAGTGGTGGACACAGAGGCTTACCGCATGAGACAAGAACTCATCTTAACTCATTTCAGCTGACACCGGGACCTTCTAAAAACGTTTCATCAAAAGACTTAATCGCTCCCAACGTTAGACCACATAGTGAAGAAACATTATCAGACGCCTCCATGTACCATAAAATTATAATACTAAAACTTGTATGAACAACTGTTAATAAATCTGCATAAAGGCTTCTGATGTCATCACTAATTTTTAGGAATAACTAAAGGGTACACTATCATAAAAATGTTGTTTTTTACCATTCTTGTGTTTTTATGACTTTTAATACTTCTACATTTAAAAAACAAAAAAATGCTGTAATCAAATGAGTGAAAAATCAATGTTGGGTGGATGCTTGTCTACTGTGTCTCTAAAGAGCCTAGCACAACAGGTAGGTCTGACAGTGATATCTATGAAGCTGGCTGCACACATTGCAATTTTGTCTATCAGTTTGGTTTTTAGACAAATTGGTACATCATGATGGGTGTAGCTTTCCATTAAAATACAAACGTCATGGAAAATCCAGTTAAGCAATAATCATATTGTAATAGTATGTCTTTGGTGAACCGCAAGGCTCAGGCCGTTTGTGATCTGATTGTTGAGATCCCACGTTTGCCTAAACTGGCCACAGAATTGTTTTCTATCTAGTTATTCAATGAGCGGGCTGAGTGTGACCAGCATTACTCATTCAGTCAACCTCAGGCTTCCTACGAAAGTGGTTTCCAACTTTTTGGTGCGTTGATACACTTCTACATACAATATCACTTGATTAACTTTTACCAGTGTTGGCGCTACAACTAGGTGAGCTGAGGGGGCACCTGCAACACTAAATGAGTGGAATAATGTCAGTCATTCAGTGTTTTTATTTTCCCCGCGGTGAACCCACAAGAACGCTGCAATGGAGAAGCAGCACTCACATGTGATGCTGCTCCTATGTCAGTGATAGGTTGGGAGTGTGACGCTGGGTTATGATGTCACAGTCCAGTGCCCCACCCCCCCACTTGCTACGCACACAAGGAGGGCAGCAGCCCTGCATGTTACCCATCCGTATTAAAATATAATAAATAAAAACAGTTTAATTACTAAAACATTGAATGGGATGGCAGAAAAGGATTGATTGGTCCTTCTTGTCAGCCCATTTGAGTGACTTGGTTTTTATTTATTTACTTTTTTAATTTTGGGTTTGGTTGTTTTTTTTTTCAATTTGTAACTTTATTGAAAGGGAAGTGACAGGCTTTAGTTAAAAGTCTTCCCAACAGTCCTACATTTATACCAAAGGGAACTAAAGCTAATTTATTACACTTAAAATATATTTTGCATATAATCCCCATTGTATATCTACAATTTATTTTATATTTAAGGTCCACATGACAACACTCCAGATAGGAATCACTGGTATACAGAGAAGACTATGTCCAGATGATCATGGACAGGAAAATGGTCCTTAGCTCCAGGATGTTGATGGGAAGAGAGAACTGCTTAGAAGGCCATGTGTCCATCATGACCATCTGAGGACTGAGAATGGCTGCGTAGGGGAACTACATGTAGTGTGTTTCACAGTACTTATATCACCCCTTCAACGGAAGCTGTAGAGACGAGATACTGTTTCCTTGGATAGTGCGCTGGAGAAGCAAGAGGGCTATAGGGGAGAGGAGTAGTGGGTTATCTTCCAGTGCCATGGCTTGCAGGGGTGGAAAATAACCCATTGGTTTTGTTCTACTGCATTATGGTTGCAGCCTATTTGATACAACAGATAGTAAGAATTACAGAAGAATAGGGGACATATTAGAAATATACCCTTGATCTTTCTCTGGCTATTCAGTCACAAATGCTAAAGGGGAGCATTTCTAAAGTTGCTTTGTGAAATAATTCATGAAAGGTGGGGCTTTTCCCGAAAATGCAGTGGTAACACCGGTAGAAACATTTATCAAAGACGTAAACACTAGATAGATTTATAAGGCTTTTTACCACCCCAAGGGGCTAGCTTACATGGCAAAACTTTGTATGCTACACTCTGTGTCACGCTGGCTTAGAAAACAAAATGCAAAGTAAGTAATTTGAAAGCAGCAACAAAGAACAAAAAGTTATTTCTCATTTCTTGTGTAAGACATTTAGAATGTTTTGTGTGACTTTTGGACTTATGGGGACAGTTAAAAAAAATGGATAGAAGAGCATTTGCTGGGTGAAGAAGAGTAATACATCTATTTGTTATGATTGCTTTTAACTAGCCAAGGATGTACATCTTGTTCTAGGCCACAGAGGAAAAAAATCTTTAATACTTATGGTGCAAACAGACAGCTGTGATAAAGAGATGCAAAGGGAAGAGAGAGAGCACCGGAAGACACTACATCATTTTCAAGATATAGACATTGCAAAACATACCGAAGAAAATATCATGCCTATCTTTTTTTTTATAAATAATACTGTAGTAGAAACTTTTGAATTTCGCATATGTGCAATTTTATTTACAAAAATATCCTTTTAGCTCATACTATAGAGACGTGTAGAAGCACCTGGGGGTATATTTACTAAACTGTGGGCTTCAAAAAGTGAAGATGTTGCCTATAGCAACCAATCAGATTCTGGGGCCTGGTTCATTAATGATCGTAACTTAAGAAACTTCTTATTTCAGTCTCCTGGACAAAACCATGTTACAATACAAGGGGTGCAAATTAGTTAAATACTGACTTTTTTCATGTAGCACACAAATACTTGATAGCTTATTTGTACACTGAAATTTAAAGTTGATATTTGTGTGCTACATGAAAAAACAGTCAGTATTTAACTTATGTGCAAAACAGAAAACTAATTTGCACCCCTTGCATTGTAATATGGTTTTGTCCAGGAGACTGAAATAAGAAGTTTCTTAAGTTAAGATCCTTAATGAATCAGGTCCCTAGTTATCATTTATTTAATGTATTCTACAAAATGACAGCTAGAATCTGATTGGTTGCTATAGGCAACATCTTCACTTTTTCAAACCCGCAGTTTAGTAAATACATCCCTTAGGGTTACTTATAATGTCTGCTGGTTGTATGTCCACATAATATAAACTGATAGGACCACATAATATAAACTGATACAGCCACATAATATAACCTGATAGCCAATAAATGCATTGCAATGCACATTATATGTAATTTATATAAAGCAAATGTATTATAGAACTTATAAATACAATAATAAAGAACATGAGTCTTGGGTGATCTGTAGCTCTGAAGCTGCCATGGAGGTATCAGCATGCCCTGCTGGCACTTGTAGTTCCACACCTGGAGAGCCAGAGACTCCTCTGCCATTAATCAGCCTACAGCTGTGCTGACAGGTCCCTCGGCGCTCGGCTGCTCTTGCCTGGACCAGACGCCGCCCTCTGATTGGCTCAGTTTGATCCTAGTTGGCTCCCCATCGATGTGCTCGGGTATCCGGTGATTATCGGTTCTCGGCTACTCCGGTCTGGCGGCCGCCATTGTCCCGGATGGTCGCTGCTCTCGGTGTCTGCAGCCGCCGAACCATTTTCTTTTCCTCTCTCCGCCGCCCGCTGGTCGTCCAGGATTCATCTCACACAGAGCTCCGGGACACAGCGCGGCCTGCCAGGCCCAGGCTTCACCCCCTAGTACCCAGGCCGGAGCCGAGGCCTGCGCCGCCCGAGAGGGGACTGCTGAGAGCTACCGGGCAGAGGTGACACCTGACGTCTGTGTGTGTATGTGTGGTGTCCGGGTGTGTGCACATACGGGTCTGCGTGTACTGGCTGCTCCTGGCACACACACAGCTACATGTACACACATATTGGTGGAGCAGTGTGTATGTATGTATATATATATATATATATATATATTAGTGTGTGTGTATATATATATATATATATATATATATATTTATTTATTAATGGCACACACACAGTTACATGTACACACATACTAGTGTAGCAGCAGTATGTAGCACTGCACACTATATATTTATATATATATATATAATATATATCAAACACTGCATGTAGTAGTGCACACTAATATATATATATATATATATATATATATATATATATATATATATATATATATATATTGACACACACACACTCATATGTATATAACAAAAACAGACATAGATCCTCTGCACTCACCATGTACAGACTGGGGTGCAAGAGGGGGTTGCCCACATTGTATAAACAAGAAAACAGGGATACTCTGCACTCTCCAAACTCATAATTAATACTATACCAAGTACTGTTCTATATTAAAAACAGGGAATGTTAGTTCCACGTATTGCAATATATGTTTAAGCTGACCAACTCACGCCAAAGTACTCGGTATAGCAGTAGTTATGTGTTGGAGAGTGCAGAGTATCCGTTTTCTTGTGTGTGTGTGTATATATATATATATTGGACAGCACCAAGGTAGCTCTGTAGTTCTGTCTCTTTTGTATGCATTACCTGACTTGTGTATGTGTGGTATCTGGATAGATTTCACACAGAGATTTGTACAAATATTTATCACTTGTGTTTATTTGTATACCTAAATCACCAAGTGCCATTAATATTTGTAGAAACCTGTAAAATATGTTCTGCTATTTAGAGAGAGTTGTGAGTTCATCACTTTTTTTATTTGGTGCTCAAAGCTTTATACTGATATGCATGTGCACCATGGTTCATTCTTGGTTGGAAATCGTGAAGGTTAGCTCCCGAATTATTTCAATGTGAAAGCAGTAAAAGGGACTTTGTACATTTTTATTAATAACGTCCCAATTTGGGTCAGAAATGACTACATTGTGCACAATTATTTCAACTTCATGTTGATAATAAAGCTGTGTAATTAAAAAGGGTTATTATATACAAGCCTTGTGTTATATGTGAATCACTGTTTTTGACGTTGATTGGCGGGAATCTGTTTAAAAGTGATGGAAGCAATTGTAGCGGAGAGGGAGGCATATGATTGGTTGTGAGAGGCATTGCCTTTTCCAGCTCGTGAACAATCCAATGTTGCCAACTCTGACATTGAACTTCACGTCTTTCAAACTTTACTTAGAGAAATCGCTGTCGGAAGAAGAGAACAGCATTTAACACAACCCCCATAGGTGGCTTTAAAACTCCATCTCTTCAGAATGTGACTATTGGCTATTTTATTTTCATCTTTTTATTTATAACAGCAGGTAATAAAAATACAGGTCATTAAATATTTTAAATATAAATGACAAGGACGGCAAAGAAGGAGCATAAGCAGAGAATAAATAGTATATAATGTTAAGAGAAACGTCCTATCATAATTATTTAATGAAGATCCTTATAGCAAAAATAGAGAGACCATGTACAGTTGGGGACACAGGAGAGGTGAGAGACTGCTGTTTTTATATTTTTTCTAGGGGGTTTCAAAGTAGGAGGAGGGGGTGAGGGCTATTATTAGCGAGGCATGACTATTGGTTATTTTATTCTTCATTGTCTTAAACAGCCTTCGATTGAGCCCTTGGGGTATATTTACTAAACTGTAGGTTTTAAAAAGTGGAGATGTTGCTTATAGCAATCAGATTCTAGTTATAATTTATTTAGTACATTCTACAAAATGACAGCTAGAATCTGATTGGTTGCTATAGGCAACATCTCCACTTTTTAAAACCCGCAGTTTAGTAAATATTCCCCCTTTGTCTGCACTGGAGTGCTGATACCACAATGATACTATTTTCTGGTGGTGGGAGGTGTTTCTTGGGCTAACATCTTTGTAATTGCATTGAGCAATTCTGTTCACTGTATTGAAATAATCTGGAACACTAACACTTTAAAGCCTTTTATCAGCCAAAAAAGTTTAATTCGCAGGTGTCTGGGCCTCACTCATCCAACCCCCATTGTTTTAGTCTGGTTTTTAAATTGACACTTTTTAATGCTCTTGTTGCCTTCCTTTGTACAGTTTTGCAAGATAAATTATCACTTTATAAATTATTGTTTTGTGCAGGGTGCTTGTTGCCTTGTATTTGATGACATGAACAAGTCAACACTTATGTAAGATTTAGTTCGTTGTGAAACTGATCCAGTAAAACATGTTACATAGTGTGCTAGTTATACAATCGAGTATTAAGTTTCTAGATCAGTGCAGACTGCATATACTTGTGTGTATTATTATTTATAAAACACCAGCGTATTAGCTGATTATAGTGCATTACATTTAGACAGTGAGATATATATATATATATATATATATATATATATATATATATATATATATATATATAATCAATCATTGGCCCTTCCTGGTTGTGTGTCTGTTATATAACAATGTGGATAAAGTGTGAAATGGCTATACGCCTTCAGTCTTGCTATTGTTGGCAGGAATCCTTCCAGGAAAGATTTCCTAACAATTAAGTGTTGGTTTTGGGCTGGAACCCTGTGCTGTGTTGTTGTTGTTCTGTCTTAGCAGTGCACTTCAAGTAGTATTTGTATGCAAAATTGATACACGTCTGTGCAAATTGTTTATTGGAAAAAATCTAAGCAAGCAGAAGTTGACATGACTTGTACTAAACTCTACACAAAGTGTTTCTGAAAATTTTGAAGCATTATTAAGCGTACAGATTCAAAATAAATATGAATATGGCTTCTGCAAATGTTTGCATCTTCTCAGTTTGTATTTTGTTACCCCCCCCTCCCCTTGTCTGAAATTACAGTTTATAAGTGGTTCCAAAGTGAAGTCTTTCTGCTCTTAAATGTAGTTATTTTCCCCACTCTATCTTGCAGAACTCTCCTAGCTTAGAAATATTCTTTGGTCTCCGTAATGCGCTCTGTGTGAGATCTCCCCACACGGTTTCAGTAATATTCTAGTTTTACCTGTCTTTCCTGTACGTGCTTCGCTATTTATTTTGAGAAATTATTTGAATTGTAAAAGTTTTCCCACTTCCATTTCATCTTCAATATTCTTGGTCTGGACCATGAGCTTCTTGGATTTGCTGTTATTCAACTGAATTAATTCTTTATTCCACCCACAGTAAACCGTGGTCCCCAATCCCCGTTAGCACCATCATTGCTTACCACTAGATGTCTTCTCTGCACTAAAGTGCATTCAAATGTGTTAATTTCATTATGTCGCCCTCTTTATATCAGCAACCTGACTATAATATTAGTTTTGGCTCATGTTCCCAGCTGGCGTTATAAAGAGACTATCCAGGGTCCTAAGGGTGTGGGAGGAACCTTGGCTATTGGGAAGGTAGTATTACTATATCTGAAAATGTCAATTTTGTGTTAACGTGGTTGTTCTATTAAAATAAAAGTCCACTTGCCGTAACGGTAAGCAATAACCCTGGGGCAATTCTGGTGGCAAGATGTTTCCTTCCCTGGCATCTAATTGGTTGCTTTCCAGTTGAGCAGTCATGTGATTACACACAGATGACATGTGACTAGCAAGACTCAGAGCAATCACCTTCCTAATTATCTCCTGTATGATTGACAGCTGTCTGTGGATGACGAGAAACATAACCATGTTTGGGTTTAGAAATCCTTTAACTGCTGGCAAGTTATTCTTTGCTTTAAATGTTTTATACCTTCTTGCCAAATGTATGTAACTTGGTTGTGCCTAAAGAATTACATTTTTCTTCACTCAAACGCACTTATTCCTCCATGATTATCGTTAGTATTGTTTATATTTGTTGAAATAATAGAAAAGGGTCCCTGACAACTGTTCCACGTATGTCATTGTTGTAGTATTATCTTTTCATTTATAAAATGCTAACGTATTACTCGGCTCTGTACACTGAGGGGGGATCATGACATTACACAAACAAATCACATACAATCCATTATCTTTGTCTCGTCGGACGTTTGGTATATTTTAAGCAAGTGTTTATATTGGCACTCCTTACAGAGGTGAGAGAATTGAGCTGTCAATTGGAAAAATAGTCAATTCTTAGTGCTCTATAGGAAGAAACCGTGACTAAAGATGTGATTCCAAGGCACTTGGATCAGAACCTGAATGATATGTACAGAAGTTTGTGTATGATCCCTATCAGCCTACATTCATGGTCAACCTTCTTTAGAGACCATTCAGGTTCACATCCAAGGCCTGGAATCACATCCTTTCTCTGCTACATTTTGTCTTAAATAATAAGTGAATTATGCATTTGAATTTGACTTATTGCAGCAGATAACTTGACCAAGGGAGGCTAAAAGTTTTCATGCTCCTCTAGTATTGTGTGTTAAGTCAGACGAGGGAATAGTATACGTTTTTAAGTCTTGTAACCCTATTATATGTTGACAATACTATATTAGGGCTTGGCAAGTACCAGCCGCAGTGTCAGCAAATTTTTCTAATTCATCCTCGTTGACTTTTTCTAGGCCGGCAATGTGATTATTAAGCAAGTAAGGAATTTCAGTCCCGAGAATCCCTTTTTTTTTAAAATTCATGCGTACGCACCTTGGTTTCAGCTGTTTTGCAAATCTGCTTGTCCTCTAACCTTTACACGTTACAGTGGTGTGTGTGTGACCTCCACAAACATAATTCCCAAATAATCCATATAGAGTATTACCGGAGGCACCTATAAATCTTGTTAAGACTTGCTGCTTTCGGACGCTCCATCAGGACCTCCAATTAGCTTGGAAGTAATCTGTAGATTGCCCTAGATCTCATCTGAGGTCGTCTCCCGTATTTGTGGCCAGAATCCGTAGTGGTCCTGTCACTCAGCACTCGGACTCTGCAACACAACCGGATCTTGCATGGAAACTTTTTAATAGTAGGTCAAAACTCTGTTCACTATTCAGATTGAATGTAAATCGGCTGATGATCTTTTTTGGAAATAAGTTTAGCAATTTGTGAACATTTCCAGCATCACTAGTTGCTGCTGGCTGCAGGGCAGACTCATTTTAAGAACCTGCATACATTATCTGTTGTGCCACCCCTACTTATGTTTTACTTCTAATAGGGCTACACTTCTACACGTTCTTTAATGAATAAAAGTTTTTGTTCATAGAGGCTTTTTCAGTGCTCCTTCAAAGCTTTCTCAGGGCAATGGGGCAACCATTTAACAAGCTGGGAAAGTGGTATTTGGAACATCATCTAAAATACATTTTAAAGTATATCACTGTGCTGCCCCTGTCTCTCCCATTCCTCAGTAAATAGTTCGGCGGTGCTTCTCACTGACTGTAGGAAGAGGTACTTTCTGTTTGGGTCTGTGTTTTTGGCATCATCACAAAGCATCAGCAATTATTTACTTTTTCTGTCTGGTTTTCTGAATTGTCTGGATGAGCGGTTTCCAGATAATAGATCTCACACCTGTATTGCTTTCCCTGTATTTGAACTACCCCCAGCAACCTTAGATAACCCCGAGGCTGAAGGCAGCTGCTAACCTGGCTGCACACTCTGATATCGCATCTGACAACAACTCAATACCGCAGATGGTCGGCCAAAACCATCCGCAAAGGGCTGAATAACGATGTGTTTGTGGACACTGATCCGTCCGCTTAGCCCATGTGTTACACAAGTTTACCTTCCAATGTAAAAGAGCCAGGTAGGGCACTCCCTCAGCTAAATAACGACTGGTATGGAAGTAGTGTAGATCCACGTTGTTTTATAAAGGTGCAGTTAACCATTATTAATGACACTATGCTTTTATGCCCTCATGGCAACTGTGCGTTAGTGCAAATGATCAGTGCCGTGGGGTTTCTTTGCAAAAAATATATTGGCTCTATATTAAATTTAATATACAGAGCAAACGGTAGCAAAGGTACATGCAAAAATATTATGGCAGAAGTCTGCCAAAATCACACATTTTCACATCTATCATTTGTATCGTCCTGTGGTTATTTTTCTACCCCCTGGCAGACGTCTCTTAGGAACCACGAGTGTTACTTTTGTTTCACTTTGTGTCTTGTTTTCTCTTGCGACACATCCATCATACTTGTGACTTTTATTTTTTTTTGTTTGGAAATAACTTTTTTGCTTCCTTCTGAGAAGCAAAGTGTGGTTTATACCAGGAACTTAATCATGCTTTTATGTGAACATATATTGTTGTGATTAAGAGCTACATAAATGAACTAAGAAAGCATTGCTTAGATTAATGTTAGAAAAGGGGGAAGCAGTCGGAGAGCATAAGAATTATATTACTGGTAAAACTGCTGAAATGAATGGACTGTAGTATCTCCTTTAAAGTGTAAATAATGCTCCTCACAGTGGAGTCACTTTGTGAGCTGGTCCAATGTGTGACAATACAGCTTGTTGTTGCACTAAGAACTAGAGGCATCGCTGAGGTTAGAGGCATTTTATACCTTGGTAATGTCACTAGTTGCTATTGTATGACGGGCACACATTGAGCTCTGCTATCGTCTAGTCACCCCTAGGAAAGTGCCGATATTGTGTGGACTAGTGGTTTCTAAAGTCATCAAAGATCTTCGTAAGATCGTACATGGTCCACTGGGTATTGCTATTCTGTCTTTGTTGTTGAAAACCAGTAATACTTCTTTAATTGAAGTAAGTCTTAAATGGCATGCTACCTGAACAAACTGTAACAGGATTAAGGTTTCTCTCCTAATATTTGCCAGGTACAGGTGCTCTGACCATATCTGCGCACAGAGAGAGAGGTTTTCTCTGACTATTATGGGATGTCAGCCAGCAGTAGAAGCCTCTGTGTATGCCAAGCATTTTTACATATCACTTTTGTACTTTGCAAGTGTATAAAAAACAGTTTTCCTATGGTGCCTGGGATGAGCCCATAACAGTGCCAGTGTCGTGGCATTCACATGTATCCATGTGCTTTTGGTAATGATCTCCCCCAAAGTGAATTGAGCACTGATGAACTTAGGTACATTTACAGAACAGTTGATTTTGTTTATTTGGTTTTTATCAACCTATTCACAATCTGCCAGTTAACATTTTATATGTTTAGGGGACTGTTTCAGAAATGGCAAAGTGTGTCTTTCACGCAATGTGTGCAACAGTGTCTAATGCAATTGTTACGAAGTTGTCTGGCAGGGGTTACTGTTCGTCTGCATTCTAAGCTACGCTACTAAAGTACTACGGTAACAACGCGTTTCATGTTGGAGATCAGCGGCGAGTGTGAGTGAATGTGTTGCAGTGTGTCAGAAAAAGGTGTAATGACTTTATAAGTAAGACAAGTGTTGTAAGGCATCCAGGTATATACAAAGGCCTGACTGTAAATGTGGCACTTTGCTTTGTAATGAGAGGTAAGAACACTTTTCTGACACTTCAATACAACATATCTCTAAGTGTGCATTAGTGATATTTTAGATCTTTATATATTAGATCTTTTTCTTTTTCTTTTTTTTTTACACTTGCAAAGTACAGACAGAACTATGTAAAAATCCATTTATCTACAAAGTGACAGATCCTCTTTTGGTTCAGTGAGTGTTTTGTGTAGGTGGGGGAAAACTACTTTTAAAGGTTTCTTTTATTTTCCTTTATGTGATTTGAGTTCTACCTCTGTTATTTAGTGCTTTGCTGTATTCCCCAGCGTAACACCCCTGTGTCTGTTGGTCATTTAGGCTTCCATGAAGTCTGCCTGTCTGCAGCTGGATGTCAGCTCCTCCGCGTTGTTCTGAGAAGTCGTAGTGACGGCACCAGAGGTGCCATGAGGGTTGTGCCCGAAAAGAATGCGGTCCGGATCCTTTCGGGCCGAGAGAGGGGAACGCAGGCGCAGGGAGCCCAGCGTCTCCTACAGTGTCTGGTGGAGGATAAAACCCGGCTGATGAAATGGGAAGGCAAGGTGAGTGGCCTCTACAGCGTTACAGTAGAGGGAGATCCACACTACACAGGTGCAAGTCTGTCCTTTACCTTGCAGTAGCACCAGACCTCACCGCTTTAATAGTTTTTCTGCACCTCCTTCCTAGTCCTAGTCTCTGGCCAATATCACATTTTTATCAGTTAGAACATTGCAAAACCTTAAAATCTGATAATAGCTTGTGTTATAACCAAGACCATCATGGCAGCTCCTGGGAACTCCTGCTACAAATGAGAAAAGTGCCTCTAGTTTTGCTCTTTGAAAGACAAAACTGTCTCAACGTATGAACATGAGGTGCATTATCTGCAGTGTTTAAATAGCATTTTAATTTGGCACTCGCTGGTCAGCAGCATTTTGTAGTTGGATCTACAGATCCTCTATGCAGCCTGTGAGAATCCTAGCACTGGTAGCAGGGAGAGAGAAAAACGTTTCTCCAGGATCTGACCTTCTCTTGCTGGTCTCCGATGTGCTTTCTACTGTGCTGTTTTAGTTGGTGTAGAGTTCTGTTGGCAGGAGACGAGTGCCACAAATGTGATAATCTCAGCACCCCAGCCAGTGGAATAAATTCAGAGACATATGGTGGATAAGCCTTGAGTGCAGTGTGTGTGTGTGTGTGAGATCACCTCTTGTCTGCTCAATGACAGCATTTAATCAGACCTTGTGACTGTTGTCCTCTCGTGTTTGTCTTTGCAGAAGGTGGAGCTTCCAGACAGTCCGCGTTCGACATTCCTACTGGCGTTCAGCCCAGACAGGTGAGGTTTCTCCTCCTCCTTTTGCTCTTCCTGACAGACCTGTCTGTGAGATGCCACCAGGCCTCTCCTGTCAATAAAACATAGAGAATATTGATCGGAGCTTAGCAGCGAGAGCAGCATTCACTCTGCACCTACCTAAGGGGCTCAATTAGTCTTTGTGAAATGTCATTGCAGGACGCCTGGTTATTTGCTTTGCCTCATTAGTAGCAGTTGGGCCTATTTTTCTTTTTCTTTTATAAAGTAATTGGGAAAAGTGCTATCAATCTATCCTGAGGTTAATTGCCAGTAAATATCTTAAAAGGCCATAAACCCAAAATAGAACTAGATGCAACGTAAATGTGTGTCTACATCTGACCTGGAGGGAGAGACAAGTGTATTTGGAAGCTAAAAAGCCTGGGTCAAAAGTTGGGAGCAATCAGTTTTGTAAGGGGAGAGATTAAAGTATGCCATGCCCATGCAGTATACCAGTCTGTGCCCCCGTATAGCAGGTAGCTCTTACCCGTCTGCATGTCGGGGGCACCACTGCCCCTGTTCCAGTTGCTGGCACAAATGTTTTTTTTTTTAGGCACCATGGTGTCAGGAATTTGATGTCTTCACCAGAAAAAGTCAAAACTATTGCGTATATGTTTGTCATTATTATTAATGGCTCTTTTACATACAAACAACTATTTAAGCTTAGTGCAGTTTATATTCCACGTAAACCTCACCAAACCAACCTATAAGCACACAAATCTACATTAAGAATGAAAGTGTATCCAAACACTTCCCTCCATGTCTGCTGGAGAACGTCCCGTGTCAGACGTGATCAGAATACGCTGTGAAGCATTGTAGAAAGACTTGCTGTTATGTCTTCATTTACCCCCTTAACACTTTCACCCCCACAGGACCTTGCTGGCATCCACTCACGTCAATCACAACATCTACATTACAGAGGTGAAGACCGGACGTTGCATACATTCTCTTGTAGGACATCGCCGTACACCGTGGTGTGTAACCTTTCACCCCACTATCCCAGGCCTGATTGCATCCGGTTGCCTTGATGGAGAAGTGCGAATATGGGATTTACATGTAAGTGTTTGGGGACCTTGCCTAGTAAGCAGGACTGCTCAACGGCCAGGCCCGATCACCCCATTGTTCTGGGCTCAGTGTTGCTGCCTGCACTCCCTTGTTCAACGGTGACCCCATTTATATAGTGAAAGGAGGTGGATGGTCATCCTTCTACCCAAACTTTGTTTTATTCATATGCATTAGGGAAGAATCTGTCCTTATACGCTCCAATTTGGTCTGTCAATATGTACTTTATGAAGAAAATTGACTGATAATTGAAGTGTATAGGATAAAGGCTATTGTGTTCTCCAGAAAAAAAAATTAATCTGTTTGGAACAGATGGAATTGTTTTCATATTTTAAAATCCAAAGGTTTCTGCTGCATGGGTCATTGGTCTGCTTGCAGTGATTGGTGAGGCTGAATGACTGGATCAGCACTTCTGATGTCCGAAAGGTCAACTAGATAATAACGGACTAGAATATTCATTAAGATTCTACACTTATTTATAAGTTTTGTTGATACTTGTGTAAAACAGAAAATGACATATACCGTAAATATTTGTAATTTTCAAATAAGGACATCTCTGTGTAATATGCAAACACTGTGTGTATTGGAGGAGGAAACGTGATTATTCTGTTAGTCCAGTACCTACAGCCACCCACAGGGTGTTTGGGTTGGAGCGGTTGCATGTTAACTATCGCATTTTGTGTCCACCAGGGCGGCAGCGAGAGCTGGTTTACGGATAGTAACAATGCCATCGCATCTCTGGCCTTTCACCCCACTGTCCAGCTGCTCCTTATCGCCACTGCCAATGAAATCCACTTCTGGGACTGGAGCCGGCGAGAGCCCTTTGCCGTGGTGAAGACGGCCAGCGAGATGGAGCGTGTGAGGTGAGTTCTCTTTTTTAGGCGATCGGAGAAGGAAGCAGGGTGGGGTGAGATTTGACATCACTTTTAGGGGGGGAAAGTTGGCGGAGTGCCTGCGCGTCGGTTATGGGCGGCACTGCGCAGCAATGTAACTTTGTAGCTTTCTCCTCACACCCATAGCGGTGTGTGGGAATATCCGTGAAGTTGGGGTACCGTAGTACCCGAAAATGTGCTCAGCCGTGATGTTCTTCAGCACATCATGCACAGTTGATTATCCAACCACTTCACATCTTATGACCTGATCCCTGAAGACATTAGACGGCTGTCATTCTTCCTACCACCCATGCTATATGGTGTTCCCCCTTTATATTACCCCCGTTATAACACCACTATCCTTCCACCAGTTATATTTTCTATCACATTGTACAATACAGTTGCCCACAATTTGTGTGCTACATGCACCACTTACGTCACAAGATGATTTGTACAGATGCCGATCTGCACCTGTAGCTCATTTTGCTCTTAACTCTAAATGAGTCCCACTATGTCTTTATTTACAATTATTTCATCCCTATCGTCCATGAATATTATTTTGGCCAGTCTTGGCTAGACTGACCCCTGCTGGATGATGGAGGAATGACTGCTGAATGCTTTTCATTGAGGGAAATGTACATCCTACTGCACTCTGAATGCTTCTCAAAGAGCTAGAACGGTAGGAGCGAACCCTACATGTTTATAAGGTTACTGGTCATAACCATGATACAAGTATAATATGCTCTTCATATGCATTCCAGCTACAGGAGCAAATAATAATTGTCAGCTCTTTTTCCTAATTTTTGTAGATGTCACCCAGTCTTTGTTACTGCAGTTTTCCCAAATCCATATATATATATATATGAGGAATGATATTATTTTCATTCCTTTAAGCACGGTGGCTCAGTGGTTAGCACTTCTGCCTCACAGCACTCGGGTCATGAGTTCAATTCCCGACCATGGCCTGATCTGTGTGGAGTTTGTATGTTCTCCCCGTTAAAGCGAACCTCACCTGCTAGTTGCTTTAAAATATCTTTAAATTAGTTCTTATTTTTTTAGTTCTTAAAAAGAAAGTAAAATTAGGCTAAAAGGTGCCTTTGACGCTAGAGAGAGATTAGAATGAAGTTCCCCTTTTTCATGAGCTGGCAGACCATCCACAGTACACTGAATAACACTAATAAAACACTAAATGAAATAATAATAATTAGCACCACCGTTTAAATAAATAAATGGGTTTTTTTCCCCTCCAAATTACATCAAAGGTTTTATTTGTCAGAAAACTATGGCATGCAATTTTAGAGCTTAATCGTGTAGCCGCGATAAGTTGTTTTGTATTTAATTGTTTCCGATGAGTTGTGGTGCACAGCTGTAGTGCAACGTCTTCAAGTGTTTAATGTCGCAGTCTCATCTCAGATGAGCAGTCGGAGATTACCATTTAAACTAGGTGGACAAGGTTAGTGGCCTTTTCTCCCCAAGAGATGTTGGGTGATTCTAGCCAGGAACCCCTCATTTAAAATAGAGACCACAGAAAGTTTATCTTGTTTCGGCAAGTAATCTTGTGATTAAGTTGCATGAGGTTTAATCATGAAAATTTCCTGTGTTGCATTAGCCGATATTAGTTATCCACTTGTAAGAGTAAAAAAATGTTTCTATCGTTATGAATCACAGTGTATATATTTAGGTTTTGAAATGATTCATCTCGGCTGTATCCAAGTAACAAGATGAGCCACATACATCGCATCTATCTCCATGGCTGGCAGTCCTTTCCTTTAAGGCAGGTGATTACAGGTGGTCTCAGTGGAAGTCCTGACAGTAGTCCCCGTTCTTCCTGCCCACTTGTGTTAACGTCATACCGGACTACAAGAACACATAATATAGCTGGTACCATGTGTCTCATCACACTGTGCGTACTGTATGCACAGACTAAAAAGAAACAGGGATCACGCACCTACTGACCTGTGCAAAATACAATAATCCAAAAAGGAAATGTTAGCCTGCCTTTAAAGAAAACAGACATGCATTTTGTTGAAGCTATGTGTGGAGACTGACATGACCTATTCTGATTGCTCACTCCATACCTGTATATTGTTGTATGTCTACAGAACCATTGTTTTACCTCAATCCCATAATACTTTTAGCTTTATCTCAACACCTCCCCCTAATAAGAATTAACTAAAAACACCATAGTATTTTTTTTTACTTACGTTCAATACAACCGGGTTATGCAAGTCACTGCAGGTATGTTGTTGTTTAGGCTTGTTCCCGGGGGGGGGGGGGGGCCCAAAAAATGGCAGACAAAGGGGAGTCACGCCTCCAGACAACACCCGCTTTTGCTAATAGACCGTGCAGAGAAGCAACAATGTTATGTCTAAGATATAAATCCCCTTGTACTGGGCAAAATTGAGCAAAAGATTTATGTTGTGACTTTGCACAAAGCATCAGTTATGGGAGTACTCCTGTTTTATTCAGCAAGTGCTTATTTTATGTTTATGCATTGATCAATTCCAGCCGAGATTGAGGTCCCAGTATTTGTCTTGCATTTTGCAGCCTCATTTTGCGGAGATTTAATTTGTCACCACGTGTGAGCACTTGTTGCCATATAATGCAAGCATATGCCTTACAGCATGTCAGTCTCCTTGTGTCATCTATGGACCTTTCTGCCTTTGTTATAGATCACTCTAATGTAATGCAGGAAGCCTGAAAAAGCATGGTGTCATATATTCCTGGATTGTCCTATTCAGGAGCATGCTCTGATTGTATCTCCGTATCGGTTATAAGTGGGTAATCTCACATGGGTTTTGGAGAACTAGGATGCGATAGCTGCTGCCGCTTCAGTCATTGTTAAACGGAGTTCAGCTGCCTTTGATCCGTGACTTGATAGCAAGTTGCTGTATGTCAATGTATAGAATGCACTGTTACTAAGGTCTGAGGACCTGGTCTCACTCTATATCTACTTCTCATCTGTTATGTCCCCAGTTGTAAGTTGATCATTGTTAGGACAACATGAATCCAATTGGATCATCAGGATGTTCACAGCAGCACATATTATTTCAGGATACTGGGGTGCTCATACTATGTATGCAGCGACTTGTCCTCTTTTGTGATGTTAGTGATGGCAGGTCTGCTTGTGGCAGAGTATCGAGGCAAACCGGAAACCACAGATGGAGATATTAGAAGGAGCAGAGTCCTCCATCAGCGCAGAGTTATTACGCGAGTCTTATGTAAAACTGACGCTGGCGTGTTGTGTCCTATAAACCTATATGTGCAACAAAGATCATACATACGTTTTGTCTGCTACGGTGTATAACTTCTTGAATGATTTCATGCATTTATCAGTACTCTTTGTCTCCTGCAGATTGGTACGATTTGACCCCCTTGGGCATTATCTTCTTACTGCTATTGTGAACCCCTCTAACCAGCAGGTAAGTGTCATTGATGTGTTTATTAGACTGACAGTCATGAAACAAAATGTTAAACTGCTCAGGGTAGCTTCCCCTCCGCCAGGCACAGATGTAAGTCCATTCCTGGCTCCACAGAAAGGAGGTATGTGGAGACCACTGAGCCCAGGCGTCTAGTGCCTGTCTTTTGTTGTAACGCTTACAAAAGACTCCAAACTACAGGAAGAGATGGCGCTTTTCATGTGCGTACATAGAGGTAAAGAAGTGGAACGCTCCTGTCTGTAGCTCCTCTCCCGCTGTGCACTTTACAATGAGCATCTCTTCTTATATTCCTTACTTTTTTAGTGCTGTTGACCTCTTTGTGTTTTTAATAATGAGCCTGATGCTTTTTATGCTCTTTCTAATTAATTTGTGATGCTGAGTAGTGAAATGTGACGTTGTGGGAGTTTGTTCTGTACATTTCAATATTCTGGACTAAATGCAAATTTTCAGATAAGAGCTTCTGGGAATTCTCAGTGAATTCTTAGTGAATATCCCTATGTTTTCTCAATATTTATATAAAATATAAGGACAGTTCGCTCCTATTAACCAGTTATGCATTTTATTGCTGTTCCATTAAGAAGTAGGTGTAATTTAGTACATATAATGTAGGGTGTTCAGTCCCTCTGTGTTAGATGTAATAAATCTATATTTTGACCCTCCCTAACCTGTATTGTTGGTTAGATACACTGCAGAGCTAATCTAACGGTGCTGGACTCCTCTCTCTCCTGTAGGCAGCATAGTCTTCAGTCTTGCATATGCCAGACACCCTCTGCCATGTATCTTCCTCTGTCTGTCGTTTTGCACTTTAAGAGCTATTTGGAGTTTTATAAAACCATTAATGTCTAGCAGATGACACGGTGTTGTTGTGGATGTATGCAGGGCTGTATTCTATGCCTGTTCCCTGAAGAGACTACTCTGTATGTCATACACTACCTGCATGTGTAAGCTCTAGTAGAGTGGATCTAATAAATTCTTAGGTGGATTTGTCCATTAGTATTGCTTTACCTATTGGAGTGTAATGTTGCAGACTGGCTCCAGATACCACTGGTCACCTCTTGGTTTTCTTGCAGAGTGATGAAGAGTCAGAGATCCCCCTGGACAGTGCAGAGATCCCCATCTACCGGCAGCGCTCCCTGCTCCAGACCCAACCAGTACGTCGCACCCCGTTGCTCCACAACTTTCTGCACATGCTGTCATCTCGTTCCTCAAGCACTCAGGCTGGAGAGCAGCCACCTGTACAAGACTCTGCTACTCCTTCCCCTCCGCCTCCACCCCCACCTCCCCCTCCAACAACGGAGAGCAATCAAAGGCTCATTTATACTCGCATCCGAGAGCGGGCCCCGTGTGTCACCACTCCTTGCTGCCAAGACCCCAGTATGCTGTGCCTCTGCATCCGCTGCTCTAGCGCACGGCTGTCTTCTCCCCTTTTCCCCCACCCTGAAGCGCCTGGTACTCCCTCCACTTCTTCAGGGGCTACCTCCACTTCCTATTCTCCAGTACAGACAGATCCTCAGCATTCTTTGGAACGTCAGCACCACCAGTCCTCTGCTCAGCACGATCATGGGCTTCTGAGCCGACCTTCTGCCTTCAGCAGCGTACATAGCAGTACAGCCGGTAACACACTGCGCAATCTGAGCCTGGGACCTACGCGCCGCTCGCTTACAGGGCAGCCCTCTCGCTACCAGCCGCCGCCCACAGACCTAGCTGGATCTGAGTGGACTCGCACTGTGCTTAATATGGGAACCCGTTCCGAGGTGGAGCCCATGCCACCGCCCAGGACGAGTGCCTCATCTGTCAGCCTGTTGTCTGTTTTGCGGCAGCAGGAAGGTGAGGCCTCTTCTTCTGTATATACTTCAGCCACCGAGGGACGAGGTTTTCCCAGCACAGAGCAGGAGAGCTCTGCTGCTCCGGCACCCGTTCACCCCACAACAACCCGAACGGAATTACAGTGCGACCTGAGGCGCTTCTTCCTGGAGTATGACCGGCTACATGAGCTGGAACCTGGGGCACCAGGCACTACACCGGGGCAAGCTCATGAGATGCTCAATAACAATATAGAGCCTGAGCAGCCTGGCACCTCCCACCAACCAAACCCGGCACACAGTAGTGACCCCAATGTAAATCAGCCTAGAGGACACCTTAATCGCTGCCGTGCATGCCACAACCTGCTGACCTTCAACAATGACACTCTGCGCTGGGAACGGACCCCACTAGCTTATCCAGAGGCTGCGGGCATGTCCTCATGGCAGCCCCCACCAGTTCCTTCACCAAGCACTTTCCAGGCTGGTCTGGCCGCTGGCAGCACAGAGCAGCCTGGTGCACCCGTGGTGGAAAGATCTGATACCGGAAGCATAGCAGGTGGCAGCGGACGTTTGGAAACTGGGGCATCGCAGGACGAGAGAACAGTGGGTGTAGCGTATAACCCGGAGACTGGACACTGGGAACGGGTCTACAGTCAGCCTGCAACTGTAAACCAAGCTCCGAATGTATCCCAAGAGGCCTTACCCCAGGATCTCCCCGAGGAGAGCACAGAGGAGGACTCCCTGAGGAGGTGAGAAATGGGGCTGAATGTTTCTGTCTGAGTTTATTGTTCTTTGGATGTCTAAATATATGTAATTTTTTTTTTTTTTTTTTTAAAAAAAAGATCGTCTAGACCTAGTATTGCTTTTTACTGTATTTAACTCATTAGTAATAACACAAATATGTCAAAGCTTTCTGCTCTCTCTTTAAAAGTCTTACCAGGACCAATACCAGGCCTATGTAGGGCACAGAGGGTGAACAGCCTATTAGCGTGTGGTATCCATTGCTTTATAAAACACTACATGCATGTGAGGTCATGCAAATGGGCCGACTAATATATATTACATTATACAATAAAATGTTTGATTATTGCTATTTAACCTTCAGAAGGAAATGAATTCCACTGATCTTCGGTCATTACAACTAGATTTGAGTCCACTCTCTCCCAAATCATTGGTGAGAATTCAGTTCCAAGCTACAGTAAGTAATGGCTGGAAATAGGCTCAGCTGCCCATCCTGTCAGCCTATAGGACCTCGCATTGAATAGAATTTCCCCATGGGGGTGGATTCATTGCAGCATGATGTGCCTCAATGTCCGAGAACAAACACCTTTCTGTGCACGTTTATAGGGATCGAGGATTTCTTGCAGGCCGTGACGCTTCAGTGTGTCTACTTGGACTGTTTTGTAGGCACGTTGCGCTGAATTAAAGCTCAGTCATAGTGTCCAGAGAACTGCAACGGGTCTAATATCGGACATGCCCACCATTAGCCCCACACAAACACTAAAGGTGCGTTCTGTAGAGATGTGCCCACCTTATCAGAATGATTGGTGGTTGGCCCTTGATAGGGACACATGAATTGTGAACCTGGGTTGTTTGGCCTACTTCACACCATCAATAATTCTTAGTTGGTGCCCAGGCAACTGATAACCAGTCTTAAAGGCGCCGCACTGTATTAGAAAACATGTATGTTTGGTGTTAAAGTATAATTCCATCCAAAACGGAATCTGGCGAGAATGCAAGGACCGTAACACGCTGTATTCCCTGTTTGAGGCAGGCGGGAGAAGCGATGAAGAAAGTGTTGTTGAAATGTTATAGACCTGACCGTTCAGTGATGCGCTCTTCGATGCTTCTCTCATCGGGCCTCCTGTAAATAATAGTCAATGTCATTGTCTAACTTGAACTCCACTCAAAAACTTTTAATGGATTTAAGTACTCTTATTTGTTGGAATTTGGTCATGCCCTGTAATGGTCCATCTTTCCACTGGGTGGTGCTGTAGGGCTGCAATTTCGTACAGTCTGTTCAGAATATCTATTATCTTGGGTAGTTATCAATTTTAAAGGATTACTGAATGTAAACACATGTTGCATCGATACTGTTACTGATAACATCCGCAAAATGGTGTGTGTGTGTGTATATATATATATATATATATATATATATATATATATATATATATATATATATATATATATATATATATAATAATAAAGTTTTGTATGCATATCAGGTTTGCAGTTGTATACGTGTTGAAAGCCTCCAAAGAGCTTTTGCAATGTACCCATCACCTATCTACAATCACTTTTCACTTCCTACATTGGCTTATAGACGATGACCTTTGTTGGCAGTAACATGACTGAATATTAATCGTGTTCGTTCCTGTTATTTGTATGGGAACTTCCACGTGTGTGTGTGTGTGTGTGTGTGTGTGTGTGTATATATATATATATATATATATATATATATATATATATATATATATATATATATATATATATATATATATATATATATATATATATATATTCCTAGCCATGTGAGAACTAGTAACTATTATAGAAGGTGCAGATACTGGGACTCAGCCAGCCCTGTCTGTCTCTCTCTTTTGTGCATATGGTTAGCATTGATGCCTCACAGCGCTGGGATCATCAGCTATATATATAGCGCCACCAATTCCACAGCCCTGTACAGTGAACTCCCTCACATCAGTCTCTGCCCCATTGGAGCTAAATTTCCTAACATACACACACAGACATAGAGAGAGACTAAGGTCAATTTGATAGCAGCCAATTAATCTACTAGTATGTTTTTGAACCCACGAAGACACGGGAAGAACATACAAACTCCACACAGATAAGGTCGTGGTCAAGAATCAAACTCATGACCCCAGTGCAGTGAGGTAGAAGTGCTAACCACTAAGCCACAGTGCTAGTTGTCAAAGTAAATGTCATGGGTCACATGTACCACTATTAAACTCCTAGCAAGTGTTAATAACACACTCTATTATGTAATATAGTGCCAGATATTGCAGGACTAAAATTTAGATAACTAGTAAGGAGACTAGATAAAGTGGTCCTGGATTCTGTTCTCAATGCCCATGTCATGGGTTTCATTACAACCAGGGCCCTATCTATGTGGAGTTTGTATGTTCTTCCCGTGTTTGCTTGGACTTCCTCTCACACGCCAAAAATATGCTGGTAGGTTAATTGGTTTCTGGCAAACATGGATCTGTGTAGGTGGCAAGAAGTTTAGACTGTAAGCTCCAATGGGGCAGGGACTGATGTGAGGGAGAAATATTCTCTGTACACCGGAGAGTAATATTATTTGTGCTATAGAAATAAACCATAATATACCCCTCTCCCACAGGCCCATCTTCTTCAGCCTCTTATGTATGTCTGTTTTATGGACGATGTGTGACTTGTTGTACCTTCTGTGTGTGTGATTGTTATGTAGAGCAGCATTGCATTAGTTGGGCCCAGCTGCTGGCTCTCTTAGTAACAGACTATAGGATGGAACCTGTTCTTTTGATCAGCATTGTCACACTGACATATATAAAGCTGGAGGGTGCGGTTTGGTGAAAGCATTCATTTGTATATAACAATTAGGCATGTGTTCAGCAGTGACACACAACTGTTCCTAATAACAGACTTGCTGAAGTCAGGACCTCACAGCGAGGATTGCGTATCGGGGAGATGAGACCTGGGCCTCGGCAGAGATGCAAAATGAGTGGTTTTATGCACAGCAGATTGAAGGTGCTAGGTTAATTATCTCTGTTCCGGTTAATGACTCAGTTAACGCATGCTTAATGAGCATAGGATGTCTGTGGCCGTGTTCTATATTAAACACGTAGGATGACTGAAGCTTGTCTGGTGGGATGAAAGTATCTGCTAGCGGAGGACTAGATTGTGGGCGACTTCCTCTACTCTCGGAGAGGGGTGTACAGGGAGAGAAGTCTATTCTAGCTGTAATTTAGTGACCCTTTAAAGCCAGTCACCCTTACAGACCCGTCACACCAGCATGTTGAACACACACTGCAGCAAGAAGGACTCTGACCTAAACCTAGTCATCGGTGATCACCTACAGTGCACATAGGACTTCTATAAAGTGCATACTGTATCGTGAGCTGTAAGGAATGGTACGATCCTTATATAAAATCCCACCTGGTAATTTAGCAAAGAGATTAATTATCACTCTGCTTAAAGAAAAACTAAATCCGGCATGGACATCCTGTGGCTCTCCAGGTGTTGCGAAAGTACAAGTTACAGCGCTCTCTGCCAGCTATCGGCTGACAAAGCATACTGGGACTTGTAGTTTCACAACACCTGGAGAGCCAAAGGTTTTTAGGACAGTGTCCTGATGGGATCTGGTGCTGGTCAGAATGTCTGCAGAGATTTCCCTTGTGACATCACTGCCCCGTACAAGAATCAACCAATCCACACACACTTCTACAAAGCAAATCTGCCTAATGTTCCAGTCACTGTCTCCCACCCAACATGGCAGCCTGCGAAGCCGTCCATCCCTAGTCCAGTGACTGAGAAGGTCACAAAGCAAGCTAGGAATGCAGAAATACCACCTAATGAATAACGCTAGGCATGGCAGAACAGGGGAATCTCCCATGTGTGGGGCTTCCTGCAGTTCATGAGAAACTCGCTCTAATCTTCGCTGCCAATGGTTACTCTCCAATCTGGAGAACGGATGTAATGGTGAGAGGGTTTGAACCAGAAAAGAGAACAGCTTTACGTTTACAGAATTCTGCAGAGGGGTAAACTAGGGCTCTGTCTGGCATTTGCATTCCCCTGGACTAGGCACAATTAAGGAAAGAAAATGTTTAGAGTTACATGTTTATGTCAAACCATTCTGACCAGAATTCATTGCATACGACTTGTCAATTAGCTGAAAAACGACGCGTAAGATGGATCTTCTTTGCCTTTTACAAGTTCTTCTGCTTGTAGTAACTTATCATACACAGTAACATTGCTGCCTGTCCGTAGTTTAATCAGGACACAGAACTCTCGGGATAACGCAAAGATCCAGTTGTATACATAAAGTACCAAACCTATTGAAGTAACTACAGAGCTGCACTTTATAGAGATGGTTAATTGCACCTTCATTTATTTTATTTAAAAAAATGTGGCCCCGAGTCTCCAGCAGAAAAGTGGGGAGCGCCATGATTGGACGCTCCCGACAAACATTGCATGTTGTCCTTGGAACTTTAGTTTCACAAAATAGAAAAGCGTTAAATTAACCTTTTGTGTGAGTTAGTGCAGCTCTATATTTGCTTGAACGCATCTGCATGGATTTTCTTTGGCATGGTGGGTGTGATGCAGACACAGGCTTGATGTGAAACGAGGAGTACTATGTAAGTGTATTGGAGTATTACCAGGACTGCCGTTAGTACCTCTCTTGGTGCCGGACGGACTGTAGCATCTCCAGGAAATACAAGCCAAGTCTGGCTCGGTCAGCCGGAGCCCTGCATCCAGATGTAACCACTCTGTGAGCATCCGCTGCACGGGCAGGTGCTGCCCTCATTCTGCCGATGCTCTGCGAGGGGGAAAGAGCTATTTATGGAAGCAGGTGGTGGGGGCTCCCGCTTACCCTGCATTCCTGAAAGTGATGCCTTTAACCCTTCCCATGCTGGGCAGTAGGCTAGAACCACCTTTTAGAAGAAGTGTTTTACCCCAGTGTTTTGCTGTTTGCAGGTTGCTGCTTTGAATTATATTGGGTCTGGTACTGATGAGCGTTTTTGCAGATGTTACTCAACGCGTTAAGCATGGAAGGCGTCTGGAGTAACTGCTCTGCAATACTGCCTTGCTCTGACCTACGCTTTATACGGCCTCTTATGCGCACAGGCGTCCTGATCGTAGAGGTGAGGGCCGTTTGGTAAACGGGGTGAGCATGTTCTGCAGAAACGCTCGGGTGAATGAGCCTTTTGGGAGGTTTCGTTGGTGTGAATCCTGTGGACAAGCAGAGCAGCCGAACCTGCGCCCTATCGTGTATATTTCAAGAGATCTTTCTTGTCTCGTCTACCTAGTGTGTCTTTTCCAGGCCACTAAATGCCTATGACATAAGGATATGATTCTGTGTTGGGTTATTTCAGCTCAGTGCCTCTTCCTTCTGGGCATCAGCTCCTGCTTGATCGTAATAGATTATTTTCTATACTGATGGAGCAAGAGTGGATGGAACATCACCTTCCCTTACACCTCTAGGGCCAACAAAGGTGCCTATGCACTCTGAAGTGAATTTAACTATAAAATATAAAGGTTTTTACCCTAATAGCACATATGTATTCAGTTACATTTGTACTTTACTTGGTTGGAGACTGTATGATCATTTAAAATCGCACATGCTAGCATCCATCAGCGTTCCCTCATCACCAGATGGTCAATGTAGGAGGATAGTATTCTTATTTTACTTAATTAAATAATAAGGACTGAATATGTCCAGGAGCCAGGTAGCTAATACCTCTTAAAATTACAGCTGGTGCCTAACTGTGGGAGTCGTTTCTGTTGAGGTCCATGGACATATATATCGTATATCTTTCCTGGCTTCTGAGGGCCGGTTTTACTGAGAATTCTAAAAAGAAGTGAAGGAGTTGTCCATAGCAACCAATCAGATTATAGCTCTCCTTTATCTAGTACAGTCTGGATAATGATAGCCAGAATCTGGATATGTTGCCCAAAGCAACAATCACTTTCCCCACTTAGTTTATTAAATCTACCAACTAGATTCCTGCTTTAATGTATCCGTCCCTGATGTAATTTTTTAATAATTGTGTAATTTGAAAGATCTCTCCCTTAGAACAACTTGCAAACTTTCATAATTTATTTTCAGGGCTGTTCGATGCCCTCCTCCTGTTGATGTATAATAGCTGGGTGGGCATTAACTGGTTCTGTTTCCAGTCCAAAGAGCAATGCCAGCCCTCTCCTGTGCGCCACTCACCTTATCTTCCTCCAACTTCTACTTTCCAGCTCACATAGTCTAATGAGAGAACAGCATTGATTGCTGAAACAGACAGTGTCGGTCATTCTGACACTGCTGGCTATGAGACGGAGCAAACTCATCCCAGAAGACAAGATTGGATGGACGGGAAGAGTGGAGGCAGGCATAACAATAGCATTAAAACACAGCTATTTGGAGACTACAAAAATAAATAACTAGAACAGCTTATTTTAATGTGATACCTGACAGGTCCTATTTAATTAGATGGCAGCTTATTAATCCCCACCTAATCAATATTATTTGAAGTCTATAGGTCTTCGTTCTGTAACATACTTATTCAATGTTATGAACTATCTTGGTTAAAAAAAAATATTCCTATTCCTCTTTTCTCTCCAGGAGGTGTGTGTGTGTGTGTGTGTGTGTGTGTGTGTGTGTGTGTGTGTTTTTTTATTTTAACAACTTTTTATTAACCGCACCAAATGAATACAAACGGGATACAAGCTAGCATAAATGCAATCGAGATGCAATATGTTATAGTACAATGATTACATATGAGTGATTGCACAGACAGCGATGCTCAAAAAGGAAAAAAGTGACTGGTCTAGTAGAAATTTTGGTAACCGAAGTTTGAAAACAATGTCTTCTTTGTAGGTATTGGTGAAAAGCAGAGTAGAGGATTCTTGGAGGTTCGCACATGTAGGAAATATACCCACATAAAATCCTTTTTAGAAATTGGTTATTAGCTGATACGCACTTAAGTGAGTCCCAGAGGAAAGTCCATGTTGTGCCAGAGTGGTATAAGGGGAGATGGATCTGGGGTATAAAGTTTGGTACAGTGGGACCATATTGCAAGAGAGCAGTGGATGACGTGGTGAGAATGAGCTTCTGGAGGCCAATGGGCACATGGCAGCCACCTGATGGGAGGAGAATGCCATTGAATACATTGTGCAAGCTGAGCAAAATAAAAATATTTCTTGAAATTTGAGACAAACCAAACTCCAGCCATCCCTGAATGTCGGAGAATATGCCATTCTGGGTTTTTATCTGACCAAATGAACAATGTGACCATTCATTGGAGGGTGTCCAAGGTCCCAGAGGTGGATGTATATGGGTAATGCCTAGAACAGAGTTTCCCAAAGTGTGCGCCGGGGCTCCCAGGGGTGTCGTGACCAGGAAGAAATGAAATAAAAAAACGAACTTACCAATCCGGCGGCACCTGGGACCCAGCAGCCTCCTCGCTTCTCACTGAATGTTGGGGCGTGACATCATCACGTCCGACATATTCAGTGAGAAGCTGCAGGAAAGAGGAGGATACTGGGTCCCGGGCACCGCCGGATTAGCAAGAAGACAGAAGAGGAGACCGAAGAAATAGAAGAAAGAAGGCCAGGTATGGTGAGTAAAGAAAGGGGGGGGTTGGTGATGGGAGACAGCAATGGAGGGGCAAAAGGATGAAGGAGGGGCCCAGGGGGTGTGGGTGAAGGAGCGGCCAAAGTAATGATTTTTGTACACATATTTTGTTTGCTCTTATTCCTCTTAATATTAGCTGTAAATTATTCTTACACAGAAATATAATTGAAAAAAATATATAAAAATATTCTTTTCCCTTGGATTTATGTATATTTTTGCAAACAACTTACTAAGTATTTCTGTCCTGACCTAAATACTAATTACGTTATTTTGACCCAACTACTTATAAAACGGTGATGCTCCGTAATTATTTTGGAGGGGTGCCTTGAAGAAATTATGTAGACTCTAAGGGTGCCGCAAACTGAAAAAGTTTGGGAGCCAATGGCCTAGAATATAGTCCTTAGTGACCTAAATATATAACTTTTTAATTAGCAACCCAATAAATTCAATTTCAAGTAGCTTTTCAGTGGTAGAATGTAAAAAATAAATCATGTATTTCAATTTTATTAGAATTCATTTTAAAATTAGAATGCGCTCCAATAGATAGCTTTATATGCAGATCAAATTCTATTTGTGTCCACAGTGATCTACCTAATACCATGTAGATTGTTCAGAAAAAATTTACTTTTTTTTAGGCAGCGGTGTCTTTAAATGTTTATTGCTAAATGCATGTAATTCATCTGCTGAATTCTCTGCACAGTCGGAACCCTGAAGTGGCAGATTTGTCCCAGAGGAGGCGGAATGTGCTTGTGAGACGTGCGCGCCGCGCTCTGAAGCTGCTCCCATGGCGAGCAGAGGGCCAGGAGCAGTAAATCTTACTGTTCGCGTCTCTGGGGGAGCAGAACAGAGAACGTGAACTTTGAATTAGGACACCCTAGGAAGAGAGAGCCCTGAAAGTGCAGATTGCTCATGTTTATGCCGTACGGCCGACGTTTGCTTCTGTGATTCTAGGTTGTTATAAAACGGCCTCCTCTTGCACCACTCGTACACGGTGATGTAGGGCTTTCATTTGTTGTATTCCCTGTGGGTTTCTATGGCTGTAATACATTTTTAAATCTGACAAATGTCTTATCTTGTGCGTTGTTTTAACAGTCTTTGCCTAAGACCATGATAGAATATTATACGTATATAGCTTTGATGTTCAGGTTTGTTTGTTTGTTTGCTCTTGCCTCCTACGTGACTGAAAATGTAATTTATTCTTAGAGAGCACCTTTCCTGCACACAGTGGGAGCAGCCATTTTGTATGTCTGTCATTGCCTTGAATCCAGTTAAATCATACTTGCTGCTCTTGGGGGAGTTCTCACAGACTGTCTGGATTGAAACGCGTCGTCACGGCCTCCACCCTCTGCATCGCTATGGTGTCATCACACCAATAGGGTCGCTGGAGGTGAGGTCCATAAAGTATGAGTTACATCACGGATCGACAGAACGGCTGCACCTCCATTTTCTAGGAATCTGTCCCGTTACTGAGGCACAAAATGGCTGAACCAGCAGTCACCAGAATGCTGGTGTGCCTGAGTGATGTCACTGGTTCCTATTACATTAATAGGCTGCAATCTTATGAATGATGGTACCGCCCACAAAATGGCTGCCCCCTGTTTATATAAGTGACCGGTGCCCTGTAAATGTTCTCTGCTCGGCTTGGACTTGATTTCTGAATGACACAAAACAAGAATGTTCTGTTTTTCTTGTCTTGTCAACAGTCCTCATCATCATCAGCTATTTATATAGCGCCACTAATTCTGCAGAGCTGTACAGAGAACTCGCTCACATCAGTCCCTGCCCCATTGGAGCTTACAGTCTAAATTCCCTAACACACACACAGACACACGGGTCAATTTGATAGCAGCCGATTAACCTACTAGTATGTTTTTGGAGTGTGGGAGGAAACAGGAGCACCTGGAGGAAACAAACGCAAACACTGGGAGAACATACAAACTCCACACAGATAAGGCCATGGTCGGGAATCAAACTCATGACCCCACTAAGCCACTGTTCTGCAGTATGAATAATTATTGGTTTCTATCTTGGCAGAGTAGACGGCATGGCAGCTTGTATTCACGATAATGAGTACAGATAGGGAGAGAAATAAAGATCTCTGCTAGAAATACGCCAGTGTGAAAAATATTGAAGCAAAGCAAGATTAAAGTAAATCCTACACAGGCGGGGGTTATATTTTCCTTGTCTCCCTGCTGTCATGGCTGCCTTTTGTCTGACCTTTGACCTTTGTGTGGATATCCAGCATCTCTTCTCCTGTCTTTATGTATTCCCTCTGTAGCGCTCTCTGCACTCCTGTATCCTCTCTTCCCCACATTATCTGACTCTGCTCTCTCTCCCCTCTTTCTTTATCTCTTGTCTGTGAAAAGAAGCTTAGCTCCAGGCTCCGTGGAGGCAAGTTGCCGTTTTCAGCGCTGTATTAAACCTGCTGTCACAGATAAGTTTTTAGTACCATTAAACACAATTCAGCATCTTTTCCTTGCCCTCAATTCCATTCTTCCACTCTGGAGAATGGTAGTCCCGCATCACCTGCCACTATCAGGGGTGGGGGGGTGTTATAGCGGCATTGAACGCATACGGGCTTTACCCGTGCCACGTCTTCCACTCCTTTGTTCGTCCTAATAGAATATGTAAATTTCAGTCTGAGAGAAAATGGGAGATTTTTTTTTTTTTTTATGAAATGATGAGTACAAAAGCACTCCAAATCAAAAGGAAAATCCCTTTTGCTTCTGAATCAGCCTGAATCAGGTTTTCGGAGTTGTGTAGAGAAGTGCTGGAGACAGTGAATGGCCTCCGTCGCTTCACTTTCATCCTGCTGAACCAGTCGAGTTCTTCTTATTCCACAGAGCGGACTGAATGCAGCTCTTTGTCCTGTTATCTCCATATAACCCCCCTCCTCACGTACCTGCTGTACAGGCATGCATTGAATGGCACTGTCCTCCGTGGGGCATGTCTGACAATTAGCAGGCACTCTATGCGGTACAACCTGTAATCTACACATGACATAGGATGCGTTTGTCTCGCTTGTCTAGGGAATCTCTAACCTCTGTCGTGTACCAAACGAACAACTGTTAATTTGTCAGTTGTTACTTTTTCCTTACATTCAGCCAAACTATTTTGATTTTGTATATAAAAAAAACCTCTTGCACAGCTACGAGTAAAAATAGTGTTGTTGCCATAGCTACATCATTGTTCTAGTGTTTGTTGCTATGAGTTACAGCATCATTTCTCCATGGTTACCTGTGTACCAGTCTTAATACAAATCCCTTGGTATTTCATGAAATGTATAGGCTTATAGGCAGGAAGTCTGCTGTGCGTAGACTCCTGTGGTAGATTTACTAAAACTTCTACAAACGGAAAAGTTGAGTTGTTGCCTATAGAATGTACTAGGTCAGCAGTGGGCAACAGATGGCCAGCGGCCCGCTGTGCCCTCTCCGATGCCACCCCAGCCTGCTGCTATCAATGCTTTCAGAACGAGGGCGTGTGCAGGGAGTTCACCCGGCATACACTGAGGGTGTCGGTGACACTGTGCTGTCCCTGTTTCCTCTGTGCGGCCCCTTTTGGAGGCTGGAGTGCCTCAATCTCTTTTACTTTGCCCCTCACTGTACTAGATAAAAGCTAGAATCTGATTGGTTGCTACATGGAACACCTTCACCTTTCGTTTTTATTAATAAATTTTAACGATATCTGCCCCTTGCACTTTACCCTGCCCGATGATATGTTCCTGTACACACTCTTGTATAAGTGTGAATGTCACTTGTATCGCTCTTTATACCATAATTTGCTTTTTTAGTTTAGTACTCAATTGAAAGAACATTTTCACCCACTTGGTCAGACTTCTCGGTCTTGCAGTTCAGCTCTGAAAAGAGAAGTTCACCTTCTGACATTATCTTCCATGCATTTTTTTATTTTTTATTTATATCCAACAGCCTTTGTTTCTTGAAATTGTATCTACGTAGCTCTGTTTTTTCTAAGAACAGAAATAAATAATTCTGATTGATAAAGTTGCACAAAGGTGATCTAGTCCTTTATTCTTGGTAGCAGTGGTTACTGGGTGCAAGGCCGTCTCTGTAAATGAAGTACGTTCGGGGATTTTCATCTTTTATTGTAATTGTAGGTCAGTGTCTTTGGTTTTATGGGTGAGCTGTGCTCTAATTTTGGCACAATGTCCCCGTCTGTTTTAAGTCTGAGAATATGCTGGCTGCTTCTCTAAAATCTTCACTTCCCTTTCTCCCCCCTGCTCGATATCAGCTCCTTGCATAGCTGCCCTCCCTCATGTCTGCCTTGTCACCAGGCGGAAAATCTGCTCCTTGCAGCGGAAGATTCTCCATTTAATGGAATTAAGAGATTGGAGTTTGGCTGAGTTTAAAAAAAAAATAAATAAATACTGAAGTGTCCGGGATCAGTGAGCACAGAGAATACTAATAAAATGTCATTTAGCCTTCAGGCAAAGCACTAGTCTGCCCAATGACACACTTGTACATAGTATTAAGTTAGAATCCTATCTAGTATCTCTTATGTGGATACTCCGGTGTATTGGAATGTTTACTGTTAACCCTACATTCTAGAACTCTGCCATTCTATAATCACTCCATAGAGAGCACAACTACATGGCTGGCGGGGATGTGAGCAGATACATTGATGCACATAAAATAATCAAACATTCCATACATGGAATAATGTTCCTGTATGGCTAATGCCTTGTAAAACAATCTGCAGAGACCTTCTCTGGAAAGTCATTTCTATCTGTGTAATATTGTGAGCACAAGCAGGAGGAAGGCTGTGGGGCTGTAAGGACAAGGCACAGTGTGCCATACAGAATGGGATTGCGGTGCTCAGCAGGGGAATAAGCTGGTGGGAGATAGAGGATTACTGTCACAAGTGGCAGACTACTTTTTTTTTTTTTTTTTTTTTTTTTTTATATTAAGGTGTAATATCACCTGTATGTCAGCCCATAGCACACAGATCAGTCTAGTGGTAACCTGTTGTAATCTCATAATGTATTGAATGGCATTTTTCCCATATTAGTAGGTAACCTCTGCGGTGGTAATATTGAGCATGAATTGGGAGTGTTCTAGTGTTTGGATCCTTCGTCATCATCACAATTTATATAGCGCCACTGATTCCGCAGCGCTGTACAGAGAACTCATTCACATCAATCCCTGCCCTATTGGAGCTTACAGTCTAAATTCCCTATCAAACACACGCACGCACGCACACACGCACGCACGCACACACACACACGGGTCAATTTTGATAGCAGCCAATTAACATACCAGTGTGTGTTTGGAGTGTGGGACGAAACCGGAGCACCCGGAGGAAACCCACGCAAACATGGGGAGAACATACAAACTCCACACTGATAACGACATGGTTGGGAATTGAACTCATGACCCCAGCGTTGTGAGACAGAAGTGCTAACCACTAAGCCACCGTCCTTATGAACCACCTTGTTTAGAATACACAATTGCCTAAAAATGTTGCTTTGCAGAGGTTTGATCACTGAGAAGGTTCCGTGACGACTGCATTATTGCATTCATTTATAATGCAGCATAGGAATTGCTGTGTTTTATGGTTGTCACAACTTAGTACTTAATTCCTCCTGTGTAGATGCATAACTCTCTTGAAAACCGGCCTGGTGTCAGTGGCCGTCATCTGTTCGATATGTCTTCTATGTAATTGTGTCCCTCATATTTTTAAGGTGGAGTTTTCCTGGTGTTAGATGTCTGCTCACTGACCTTTAAGCCCCTCGGA
Organism: Mixophyes fleayi; assembly: GCF_038048845.1. Classification (NCBI taxonomy): domain Eukaryota; kingdom Metazoa; phylum Chordata; class Amphibia; order Anura; family Limnodynastidae; genus Mixophyes; species Mixophyes fleayi. Next base: position 26,286,349 of record NC_134411.1, read on the forward strand.
CTGGGAGAGTAATTTTATGGTTCACAAGAGCTCGGTTCACTGTCTGCAAAGTATTACATGTACATTGTCTTGGAGCATGCAGAAATGGGGCCCCCATCACAGTTCTGGAAGATGGGAAGGTCGCAGAAATAAAAATAACTATTGGATTTGTGTTGTTTATTTAAAAAGTACCACACTTACATAGCGCATGTTTGTGAGCTTTCAGAAGATTACCCTTCTGTTCATAGATTACTAGACTAGTCTGGAAGACTTTGTTTTTGTGCTTTGGAGCAGTGGTCAGAACATCATGGTCTCCTGTGAAGTGTGCACTTCTAAGCAATCAACAGTTTCTGTGATTGACAAGTGTCTGGTCCAATTGCATGACTCCAGGCTAAATCTTTCATCTTTGTTGTAGGCGGCTTCTGGAGTCGTCCCTGATCTCTCTGTCCCGCTACGACGGCACTGGTTCCCGAGATCATCCTATTTACCCCGACCCAGCCAGGTAACGTTATCTTATACAAAGTTTACCTATTGCTTACAAGCAGGAGAGGCTGCAAGCTTGTGAGAATACAGCCTATCGGTGGCCTAGAAGCCGGTGGCGTTGCCCGGGGGATGGCGCTGGTTCCTAGTGAATTGATAGGCTGTTGTCTCACCCTCCCTCCTCCCCTACTTTTAGGATGCATACTATTGCTTGGTGTGACTTGTGACATATTTGGTTGTACTGATTGACAGTCGTTACTCGTTCATATCTCTCACGGTCTCCAGGTTATCACCGGCCGCTTACTACGCACAAAGGATGATCCAGTACCTTTCTCGGAGGGACAGCATCCGGCAGCGCTCTATGCGCTATCAGCAGAACCGCCTACGGTCTTCTGCCTCTGCCCCTTCCTCAAGTGATGGCCAGGGAGCGGTGGAAGCTGGAGACCTGGAGTTTGAGGAGTTTGAGTAAGCGCGCTCTCCTACTTCTTCCTCTTCCGATATTTCATTGCAAGTTATAGAAGTCGCTTCTTGTTTCTGAATATTTTACAAAAAGAGGGAAAAAGACCATCTATCCTGGCCAACACAATTATTCTTGGATCCTAAATAGGTTGCAGTATAATACAAATTCTGTAGGACCATTGAAATTCGCTCTTAACAAATGAGTCTACCGGCTCTTTTTTATTTATATATTCAACCCTCAGCATGCATTGCTTTTCATGTAATCTGTAATCCTGATATAATAGGGACACATGGAATAATCAAATTCCTTTTATCCTGAAGCTTTTCTCTATAGCCAATGCCAGTTCTCTGCATTTCTATGCAAAGAAAAAAAGCTTTTATTGCTGTAAACACGACAAAGGTTTCTCTCTCATTCTTGTTAGTCTGGCAAAATGTCCTTTTAACATGTATTGTTTGGCCCTAGTGTTTTTCTGATAAGCAGACTTTTGTAACATTATGAGCTAACTTGTGCTACACAAGGACTAATGTCACACAGAAGCACTGTCACCCACGCGTTTTACCTTGAGAACTTGGCATTTTTATGCCCTATTTTCCTGCGTAGAGTAGTTGGTGTAAGCGCAAAACTGTCCCATGAAAACTGGTTCATTTTTACAAATGTTACCTGTGGGTTTTTAAGCCTTAAATACGTAGGTGTACACGTACCATAAGCTCTAAGCTTGCAGCAGTTCTGCGGTCCATATTTGTATGGATCTAGAGGTGAATAGAGGGGGAGGAGCGAGGGAAAGTGCTATACCACAAGTATTTAATGTTATGTATACAAATAAACTAAATTAAACCTTGGGTACAAGAGGGATGTGACCACAATGGTCCTGATTCATTAAGGAAAGTAAGGCAAAAAAAGGAGTACGTTTTCTCCCGGACAAACCATGTTACAATCCAAGGGGTGCAAATGAGTTTATTATTTTGCACATAAGATATATACTGGCTGTTTTTTCATGTAGCACACACATATGGATAGCTTTATTTTTACACTGAAATTTAAAGTTGATCTAGGACATGCTCTACCCCAACTATAAATCTGTCCTCACATTTTAAATCCCCCCTCCCCCCTCCAATGCAACATGGTTTTGGCAAGGTACAAAGTTACTCTTTTTTTTTTTTTTTGTGTTTTGTTTTGTTTGCTTTCCTTTCCTTTCCTTAATGAACCAGGCTCCATGTGTAAGCAAAAAAACATGGGTCCTTTTTCACTCACAAAATACATTATTGTATGTATATAAATATGTATATTCTGTGTATACACACACACACACACTCTCACACTCTCACACACACACACACACACACACACACACACACACACACACACACACTATATATCTGCACACAGCACACTTATTCACTTCTTTCCTTTGACTGGAGATGAGATCTGCTGCTGTTAGAACATTGAGCAGGGCACTAGCAGAGATGAGCTTTGATATGTAGACTGCAGGGTGCTGACACACTTTGGGAAAAGTCCTTTCTCCTCGCTCAGCAGCTCCGGATTGCTGTCTGCTCCTTCCAGCATGGCAGGAAGCCTCATCTTTGTGTCTGTGCACCTGCAGATTCTTTGTGAGCAGAAATAGCTTTTCACATTATTCTTTGCATCCTTAACCGTTTAGCTTCCACAAGTCGGCAGTCTCGTTTCTCTTCCCTTCTGAGACATTGAAACCAGGGACAGCAGAGTGGCTCATATTTATACATAGAGATTAGATTATAAAAGTCAAGTGTTGGCTGTGCCATCAGAGGTCGCTGGCCATAAGTAACAGCTGGGTCAGTAATAAGTGATCGGAGGTTGAATCGGGCTGCTCCATTTATGGAAGCAAACATGAAGTGAGGGATTTGGTTTTGATTGGGAACTTGCCGACTGATAGTGAAGTTCCCAACTGTTTAGTCATTAAGTCCTCTCTCACACTGCTGCTTCAGTATGCAGTCTGGTCCATAAGATTACCTCTGCTTGTACAGATTAGAGATGTCTTCTCTAGAGCACTTTCTTCTGTTGTCTTTATTAATGAAGCTGAGCGGTCATATAGATGGGTTATTCCTGCCCTCTGTAAAAGGCATATGCAGGGCAAGGCAGTTTGGGTTGTTTTTCCATTCGGTAGCAGATCATTACCGGATGGTAAAGAAACCTAAGCTGTACACTTTTGTGTTTATGTACACACACATTAACAAATCAGGGGTTTTGTGTTCTGTTACTAGTAAGTAACATTCTGTAACAATAGTTTATTTTGTGTACTTCCATTAGGGATAACGGAGACCGTTCTCGGCACAGGACCCCCAGAAACGCCCGCATGTCCGCTCCGTCACTGGGGCGCTTTGTCCCTAGGTAAGATTATGGTCTCTCTCCTAATACATCAGTTGTGTCTTTTCATATCTTACTCTTTCTCTCCCTCCTAACACCTGTCTGCTTGTCAGTTCTGTCTTCTACACTGTGTGTCTGATCTCCGCAAAACCTTCCTTGCACCCCCTGTGTTTTCTTCTCTCTGGTTTTTAATAACTTAGCATTTTTTGTCATCTCTTTTCCTCTCCTTGCAGGAGATTCCTGCTGCCCGAGTACCTTCCCTATGCTGGAATTTTTCACGAGCGTGGTCAGCCTGGGTTGGCAACACACTCCTCTGTCAACAGAGTCCTGGCAGGTATGGGCAAGATATATCTGGCTTAATTGAGGTTATGTCCTATACTATATCATCATTATCATCTCCTCCTTCTTTCTCCCTAAGATTTAGTTTCAACGATTGTTTTATCTTTTTGGTTGCTCATATTATATTCTATGTCGTTATAATGTCTATAACCTTCCCCCTCCATGTAACAACCCCCCTCTCAATAGAAGTGCACTCATAAAACAATCGTCTTGCAACACCTTCTAGTTTCAGATATTTGCTACATGGGGACAGGTAACAAATTGGGGGAGTTCTACAAACTATCACCCCCCTCCCTTTAATCTTTGGTTTTACTTTTTTATTGGTTCCGAAGCAAGACTAAACAGAGTAAACAAAGATAAGGGGATATAATGATGGAAGTAGAAGCTGAGTAAATACTTGAATGATACCCTGTATATGGTCATTAATGTAGTAAATTGGTATTATACCAGTGAAACATAAAATTAAAAAGATTATAAAATGCATAAATCCCAATTAAATGAATATATTTCATATAGAAAACGTTCCTCCTATTGCAAAATCATTTGGCTGTTAATGTTGGGTGATTTCTTCTCCTATATATGAACGGGAGGGTTCTTGTCAATGGCTCTCAGTTCATACCAGGATGTAAGAGAGAAACGTTTATAGATTTGGGATTTTGTGAATCTGTGGAGCTTTCCCACATCTCAGAACTTTTGAACTCTCGTTTCCTTAGCCCGTGTGGCCTCCAGCCAGTCATTTTATATATGTTAAACATTTTATCCCAGTAGAATAGTTTGAAAAGAGAAACTCCCAGCAATGACCATACCTGCAAAATAGTTTTTCTTTTGCCTGCTGCACTGGTAGCCAAAAGAAGCTTTTTGCCCCCTCTTGACATCGCTATTTCCCAGGATGGCCCATTCTGGTGTGACAGTGGAGGTAGATTACTAATCCCTCCAACGCAGCGCTTAAACCAGAGATCGTTCTGATGGGCCTCCCCATTGACAGTGTAATATATCTGCCAGATCTTCACATTTTAAGCTTTATTCACTGGTCCTGTCCCATCTTCGTCACACACAATGATGAAACTTCTGATGACTCCTATGTGAATATTGCTAAATGTTAAGGACACATACAAGTCATGTAAATATGACATACTTTTCCTAGGTCTGTCTAAGCGATGTTTATTGATTGCAATGTGCTGGTGTTATGATATCTGCTGCCTTAATTTAGTCCACTTAACTGTGTAGTTTGCAATGCCAGATTGCCTGCAAGAGGCTGCCCTCATCATCATCATCACCATTTATTTCTATAGCGCCACTAATTCCGCAGCGCTGTACAGAGAACTCGCTCACATCAGTCCCTGCCCCATTGGAGCTTACAGTTTCGTAGCACAGACAGAGAGAGAGACTAGGGTCAATTTGATAGCAGCCAATTAATCTACTAGTATGTTTTTTGTATCAAGGGTAAAATGCAATGATTTGGGGTTGACGTTTTGCATTCCACTAGGTTTTTTTCGAGGGCCAGTTTCAGATCCCTGTATAGCTTGCTGCATGTTATGTAGGAATTCCACAAGGTATTTTCTCCAAGGGGATTCAGAACTCTGAAGCGTCTTTGCAGCTGTTATTCCAGTGACCCCCTTAAATGGGTGCATCAGGAAACCTTTCCGTCAGGGGATAATTAACCCAATTACCTCTCGCTTTAACGAGGAAGAGCAAAGCAGCGATTGGGTTGCCATGACAACACAGGAGTCCAGACAGTTCTATGCTATCCCTGAAAGCTCAGTGTGGAAATGCCTCTACCATAGCTGTCCTGTGTCAGTTGTGGAGTGTGCAGGACTTACGCCCAGGTTACTAAATCCCCCCTCCCTCTATGGTTGCCGTAGTTACTGGGCTCTATTCCACTGGGATTTATAGTAATTAAAGCTGCCGCGTCCCTGGAATTAAGGCTGTAATAAAACTTCAAATAACTTTTGTAATACAGGTTGTTTATAAATAAATTGGAAATGCCTTTGTAAATGAGGGACACCAAACATATTAAAAGCAAGGGCTTCCATACCGGTGTGCCTCATGTGTTAAGAAAATAACATCCCAGGATGGTTGTCTATAGTTATGGCAGCAAGAGGTGACTATGAAAGAGGGGGTGATATCGGGGTGGAATCCAAGGGAAAAACATAATCTGCAAAGTGCAACAGTGGGCAGAAGCGCATGCTCGGGATTCTGGGATTAGTGCGTTTATCTGCCACTGCGGATCTATTGACAGCCAATCTCGACCTGTGATGCAAGCAGCCAGTATCATCGGAAACAGTACCACAAGAACTCCACATAGCAGGGTGTCCTATGCAGGTTGCAGTGCTTATACATCACAGCTGACTATGCACATTTGCAAGTTAGTGATGCAAAGAGCATAGGCGTTCGATACAGGGCAATGGAGGAAGGTGATCTGATCAGATAAATCTGCCTTCATGTTCATTTCAAACAGATGAGTGTACGTGTGGTACCTAAAGAACTCTATAGCCTGAGCACTGGTTTCCAGTTGTGAAGGGTTCTGCAATATTGTGAGGTGCAGTCCTTCCTTTAGAAAGTCTATGTTGATAGTGACTTAACGGTACCAAATCGTCATCTCCATCCCATGTTACAGCATTCCTCTCGTGGTGAGAGGTGTGACTCCCATATGTCATTGCCTTCAGTCACGGTGTGACCAGTTTTGACCACAGGGCCGTAGTGTTCTCTACAGTTCCATACTATTCGGGATTTGTACGACCAATTTCTGGCCTTGCTGTATTTGAATCTTTTCCCTTTTCTCTGTGCTGCAGGGGGCTTGTTTGCCTGATCTTCCCTGCCATTTAATACTTGATTGAGCATTAAATCAGCCGCAGAATTGTTTTCGGAAGATAATTTGAAAATGAATTTCCCTGCAGATGGGCCGTCAGCCTCTGAATCTTTCGTAAATGTCATATCTGCGGCGGTTGTCAGTGCTGGGTCAGCAGGCGTTTGTAAAGAAAGCGAGCGTTTCCTCCTACTGCTTCTAAAGCAGAGAGTAGATGTTGTACACATTAACCTATTTGCTTCTAGGTTAAAGGCTAGCATCCCATCTGTGAACACACATGATATATTCCTACATTAGTCTAACCTGTGTGGTTCTATCTTCATAGAGCTGTGTTCAATAGACACACCGGCTTACTTCTCATAGTGTATGTGTAGTCATGGACTTTTACAGTAATGAGGATATAACTAATTAGAGGCAGCTTTCAGTAATGCTTTTTAATGGCACCACAGGATCAGATTCCTATGTAACCATAGTGAATAGGTGAAGATAATGTAAATGATATGTCTCACCTTGTACTGTAACTCGTTTGTCCCTGTACGGCGCTACGGACACCTTGTGGCGCCCTATAAATAAAAATTAATAATAATATGCTGATTGTTTTTGTTTCATTTTGACTATATCGCTATCTGGTTAAAAAAAAGGTTTGGCCGCACCCCTCCGTTTTTTTTGTTTTTTTTTCCGTTTTAAAACTAAAATTACTGCTAAATTAAATAATCTGTTATGATTTTTTTTTTTTTTTTTTTTTTTTCTTTAAAGGTTACCGTTTGATTGCTGGGCAGGAAAAGTAATAATCACACAAACTTTAGTTTACTTTGTACAGTCAGGCTGGGAACTTCAACCTGGTTAAAGAGCGCTGTGTTGTAATAGGGGTCGCTAATGTGTCTATAAGGGTAGTGGGTAGCTTTCCAATAGAGGCGGTACAATCTAGTGGAGTTGGGAAATTTTAAATATACATGAGACAGATGTAAGGCTAAATGTGTAAAAAGTTAAGGGTCAGATAGGGTCTGAGGTTATATAAAAACAAAAAATAGGGCATCTAAGTGGTTCTTATCTGCCATCAAATTCTGTATTCAATATAAAGTGGAGCTCTACAATGACTATTGGTAAATCTATTGCTGTTGATGGACTTGTCACACTCTAGATCAGTGTTGGCTAAACCTGTGACACTCCAGGTGTTGTGAAACTACAAGTCCCAGCATGCTTTGCCAATATATAGCAACTTATTGCTGGACTTGTAGTTTCAAAACACCTGGAGTGTCACAGGTTAGCCAACACTGCTCTAGATGGAGCTACTCTGTCCCAAAGAAAAGCTTTTAACCTGTATGCTCACGGATCACTGGCAAGAGCCTATGATGTTAGGCTATGTGATCGTTATATTATATTGCTCTTAGATTGAGATTTACCAGGGCTAAATTGCCAATCGCCAACATCAGAATAAGTTGTACCACTTACACACAGGTAGTGTGTGACATTGTGCTAGTCAGCAGTTCAGATGCAAGGAGAATGTTTTGGGGAGGGGGGTGGGGGGCACTCAAAATGTGAAACGTACGTTTTAATGATAAATGATTGCCCTAGCTATCGGAAGTATTCATGCCTGAAGAAGCAGGCTCTCTGCCGGAACGCTGGCTGTATCTATCAGATTAATTTGCCTTCTCGTGGTATGATTTTTTTTCCTGCCTCTGCTGAAAATGTCCAGCAACAGCCACTAGTGTGGTCTACAGACCACAGGAAAATAAATTGGTGACATGCAGTAAGAACAGGTCGTGTTCCTTTGTGTATAGTTAGTCCCAGAGGTGTAGTTCGTCATTAACCCAAAGTCCGCATTTCGCGTACTCAGTGTGGCTGAAGATTGTTCCCATTAAGGGTAATAAGACAATCCGCTTCAATGAGAATTTTGAGTAACTCCTTTCCGCTGAACACCGGGAACCTGTTTTTTTTTTTTTTGTTTTTTGTTTTTTGTTTTTTTTTTTTTTTTTTGGTTTTCTTTTGGTTTTTTTTTTAACTTATGGCCCTGTAATAGTACATCTGAGTCTACTATAGACCGTAGAAGTCAAATTTCTAATCCTACTATACGTGACTGAGTATATGTAATGCTTTAAAGATGAAATCACCTAGGGTTTTAGTTTTGGGCTCCTGTCAATCCCTAATATACTTTCAATGAAAGTATTTATATAAAATGCCCCTCTCACATGTTTCACTGCCCAGTCGATTATGAAACACTACTGCTAGTTTTTCTATAAGCCTGTTTTACAGCTTCCCGTTAGAATAACATTAGCCAGGCAAGTTCTGCTTTGGAACTTTGTGAAACCATCGACAATCCAGCACTCACTGATGTTATGACCTGAGAGTGACTCTATCGCTTCGGTTCAGTTCTTCAGATGGAATTGGAACACTAATTAGTTTACTCTCATAAATGAAAGGGCACCAGTCTAAGACTCTCTCTCTCCATTAACTATCTCCATATTGAGCGTCCATCTTTTGTCTAGCTGGAAACACTGCAAATGAGATTTCCTAATGAGCCATAAGCCTTATGGGGACAGTTATGTATTTGCGGAGTGTGAAGGCAGCCTAATGGGACCTCCATTAGAGGCCCTGTCTGCTGAAATCGCCCCCTTCATTCCCATTAGCCAGCTCTCGGAGCGTGCTGCCCCCCAGGCCCTACCTTGAAAGGCTGCCTGGGACATGTTCCACTGACCCCACCGTCTCCCTGTCTGTTCCTTTCAGAGTTTTCAGGGCATGAAACTCCTGAGTAAGCTGTACAGGTTTTCTCTATTATGTTCTGGCTTCTGCTATAAGTGTGGTCAGATGAGGACTGACCACACGTAACCCTTTCAGGCTCTTTCAGTCACAATTGTCATGTTCTGTTAGTAAGTTGGGAGGAAGGATGTTGATCTGTTACTATACCACGCTCACATTTGTGGGACCCTGGGGACCGCGCGGCTACTGATTGGCTCTTACCTTCAGGGAGGGGCGAGAGCCCCGATAAGAACCCAAGAAACAAGATATGAACTATGGGTGATGATTATTGTGCAGAGTAAGGAACAGGATTGAGAAACACGACCTGAGACTTCACACAGAGAGTTATACATTGTTTTACAGGGAATACTGTTCCGTATTGTTTCTCTCTACTGTTGATTCTTAAAGCTTTCCTAGATATCATCTGCTTTTACGATCTGATTGAAACTCTCGATTTGCTTGTTTAGCTTTAGATATTTAGGTTACATCCGGTTCAGGAAAAAGCCTTTAACATAGACAACTTTGCAGTTCATACACATTCACCTCTCCGATCAGTTCATCAACTTTCTCCGCTTTAGTGTTTACTGTTAGTGAGTGTTTTGCATGAATTCTAGTTCCCTGTTTTTGTCTAAACATCCAAGTTATTTCTCCTGTCTGTTCTACTGTTGTTGTCCCTTTAGGGTCCCTCTTTGTTTTCTATTGTATGGTCATCTATATCTCCCCATATACTGCTGTCCTTTAGTGTCTCCCCTGGGGAGGTTTTAGTGGTATAGTGCTTTGGTGGTGGCATGCAGTTTAGGTGTTGGTACATCGTATCCGTGTCCTGAGGGTTCCATCTGAAGGGTGAGGTCCAAGACGTTGACCTTGCATTCCCGGTGTCTTTGCTCAGTATGGGTGACGTTGTTCTCTCGGTCTGGCCAGGGATCATGTGGCTTTTAGTCTCCCTGTGGTGCCTCTGGTGTTAGGGCAGCACAGTGGCCTAGTGGTTAGCACTTCTGCCTCACAGCACTGGGGTCATGAGTTCGAATCCGACCATGGCCTTATCTGTGTGGAGTTTATATGTTCTCCCTGTGTTTGCGTGGGTTTCCTCCGGGTGCTCCAGTTTCCTCCCACACTCCAAAAAACATACTGGTAGGTTAATTGGCTGCTATCAAAAATTTACCCTAGTCTCTCACTGTCTGTCTCCCTCCCTGTCCGTCTGTCTGTGTGAGTGTGTGTGTCTATATTAGGAAATTTAGACTGTAAGCTCCAATGGGGCAGGGACTGATGTGAATAATTTCTCTGTACAGCGCTGCGGAATTAGTGGCACTATATATATAAATTGATGATGATGTACTCCTGGACTCTCCTCCTCTCATAGTTACTCTGCTCTGACAGTACTGCCTACCACTTTCCCCTATCTGCTACCTCTAAGCCACTCTGTTGTTTTTCTTTTCTCTGTAATCCCTTCAATTTCAATTGTCCTTTTAAACTGCTTGCTACAATTATTGGTTTTTAAAAGAACTGTATTTTCCTTTCTTTGTTGTTTGTTTCCTTTTCAGTTTCTTCCTCTATTTAACACCATATTAGGTCAGCATTCGTTCATACAGATATTTCTGCTTAGTATCCTTGTGTTTATCAGGATCCCTCTGCTCTAATCTCACTCTCATCTCGTGAGACATTATTTTATCTTTTCATTCTGATAAAGATGTTGTCCGCTTCTGCAAGACCCATGTGTTTACAAATGTAGGTGCTCTACATCTAGGGTATTCCCTTGCCTCATAGCAGCTGCTTTTCAGTTCAGACTAGAGGAATTTTCACAACTGGATACTGGTCGGAGCATTCAAATGGAAGCGTATAGAAGTTGTACATTGACCGGGTCACCTAACCAGACAGGTCCTGATTTTATCCAACCCGCTGCCTCGTTAAAACATACTCTTTCCTTCTAGCAGCTTGAGTGTATGGAAAGTCCAGTATGGCTAGTGAGTGCCAGCTGCTATGAGGTACTCATGGTAGACCCAAGGAGGATTCCCAGAGATGTTGATACATAGGTAGCAGGAGGAGGGGATGCTTAGAATAAACTGTCCCTTTAACTGATTGCACAATATGTGGTCTCAGATCGATGTCTCGTTTCCTCCACAGGTGCTGTGATTGGAGATGGACAATCTGCTGTGGCCAGTAACATTGCAAACACAACCTATAGATTGCAGTGGTGGGACTTCACTAAATATGATTTGCCAGAGATCAGTAACGGTAAGTGGTCATTTATAGGACTGCCTGTTTCCCTTTAATAAGACTGCTCCAGTATGGAGGGGATGATAAAATAAACTGTGACCCCTCTGTTGTTGCAGCTACTGCTAATGTACTTGTTCAGAACTGCAAAATCTACAACGATGCCAGTTGTGACATCTCTTCTGACGGGCAGCTACTTGCAGCCTTTATCCCAAGCAGCCAACGGGGTTTCCCCGACGAGGGCATTTTGGCGGTCTATTCCTTGGCCCCACACAACCTGGGCGAGATCCTCTTCACTAAGCGTTTTGGTAAGTCGCAGGCTTGTTTGGTGCCAAATTCTGTGTACACATCTTGGGGCGTATTACACTACAACCTATGTGCTTTGTGCAGGTCCCAACGCCATCTCAGTGAGCCTGTCACCTATGGGCAGATACGTCATGGTAGGTCTGGCCTCTCGCAGGATCCTGCTTCACCCTTCCACGGAGCATATGGTGGCTCAGGTCTTCCGGCTTCAGAAACCTCACGGAGGGGAGACTTCTATGAGAGTGAGTAATCTGCATTGGTAATACGATTGCATGAGTATACACAGCCTAGATTGAATAAGGAGTGTAGGTCCTGAAACAGCAGTGTGTACAGGTGTGTCCCGTCTTCTATGCAGAGGTCGCTCTTTATTGCAGATCGTTCTGTCTGAGAGCTTTCTGCTCTCTAATGATATTACAACTTGTGTTTCCTTTCATTCTGCCTTAATTTAAATGTTTTCTATGTCCACCGGCTGCCGGCTCTCGGTTGTCATATTCCCAGCAGTTTGTGCGCACACTGTTCACAGGCAGACACTGGGGTGGCAGTGCCAGAAATAAGCTGGCAGACAGAACAGGCAGCCTAGGAGCGCTGCCTGCGGGGGCTGCTGGTGCTTGTATAGGAATCTGAACTCATGCCAAGGATATGTCTGCTCAGGCTCTCTTCACTGCACTATATGGAGTGCAAAACCATTTCCTTCCTTCGACTCCTTCCCACCACCAGGCCTTAGTCCGTCACAAGTGCCAGGCTGCGATCTGGCAGAAGGAGGGTGCTGAACACTCCTGCTCCCCCGCAGTGGGCAGTCAGATCTCTCCATGCATCTCTTCCTCCTCCTGGGAACATATGTAACCATTGTTGTGTGGTTCTACAAGCCATGCACCAGGCACCATTCTGTATTAGAGGAAGACAAGGTGAAAGAACAGAAGAATTGTATTTTCAGGGCACTCTTCTTTTTTTTTTTTTTTTTTCTTTTTTTTTATTACTCTTTGTGTATGATCAGCCATTATAAAAAGTATATATTTTATTGGTATGCAATAAAAACAATTATAGCGAAATATTACAAAAAGGAGAAAATTACACTCATTACCATTTTCTCCTTTTTGTAATATTTTGCTATAATTGTTTTTATTGCATACCAATAAAATATATACTTTTAATAATGGATTATCATACACAAAGAGTAAAAAAAAAGAGTACCCTGGAAATACAATTCTTCTGTTCTTTCATCTTGTCTTCTTCAAATGTTTAAATGTATGCGGGTGCACCTCCCCTCACTAATTATTGATAGACTTATGTGATCATAGAGGGGTTGATTCACACTCTGTGTGGTGCATTCCGACTTCCTTCATCATTCTGTATTAACCATGCTTGTGCTTTCTGTGCCAGTCTAATAAGCAATGTGCCCGCCCTGCTGACAAACCTCTCCTGTCAGTAGCTGTCAATTTCTGTCTTGGAATACGACCTTGTTTGTCCACCATCTTAAATTTGTGTGTAAACAATATAATCACAGTGGTTCTCTTTTGTTTGTCAGACAAAACAAATGCAGTATACATATCTTTCGCACTGTTCAGATCTGGGGGGGGACATAGGCAAACTGAGGGGGGTTTCCTGGTGCCTGGAAACCCCCTCCAAGCCTGGGGCACTGTATAATGGAGGTGGCTGGACCCTGCCCTCGCTTCACACGGCTCTGCTTGAAAAGGGAGAGCTGCGTGCACTACTGTTAGGAGATTTAATTAGGGATCAGTGGGCATAATGGATATGTACGCCAACCACAGCTCCCAGACCTTGTCTTATTTGTCCAGCAAAATACTAGATAATGTTTAAGGTGTTATCCATGACAAGTTGGTATACAGTGGATTGATTAAAAATTGAAGAACGCTGGGATATAGCAGGGTGGTGGGGATAAGTGTGGAACGGCTTTATTTAATAGAATTTCGGGTATTCCTATTTCATTGTTGTGGAGGTGGAACCTTCTGAAACAAAGTATGTGTTCTTTCTGTGTGTTCATTATGCCAGCAATACAATGCATTGATTGGCAGTTAATCAATCAATCAGATGCGTTGCCCATTTCCAGCTATATTGTTAGGAAGCTAAAGCTGGTAAAACATAGTTTCTGATTGTTCAAGTTAAGCAATAATGACCATATCTATGTCCAGTTTAGCCACCCTTGGCCTAGTCAGCGCCGTTGGCTGACCGCCTACACAGGTGACCAGGATTGACAACGATCATCAAATGTCATCAGTTTAAGATCCTTTCTTGAGAGCTGATTGGTCAGTCAAAATACCTAGGCCTCTAATAAATGGACTCACCTGTGGACAAGCAGGAATTGCTAGTTGGAATAACCTTGAAGAATTGGGGCACAGGTTCTGAAATGATCGTGTTGTGTTTTCTAGACGTTGATATGGATTCTAGCTTAACCACACCAAGAGAACGTAGCGCATGTTTGTTGTTGTAGCAATAGATTAATAACATTATCTATCTATTTTTTTTATTTGTGATGCTTATGCAGGTGCAGATAAAATGTAGTAATGGTCAAGACTGGAATGGAATGCACAGTGTTTACAATGACAAATTGTCTGTACTAATAATATCCAAACATCTCCAGTTTATCATTACTGTAGTACAACAGCTGAGTAAAGTAATAAATTTGTGCCAGAATGACATTTTACTCTTCCTCGACGGTGGTTGTGGTTACACGTAGACACTCGCTGTTTAAAGCTCTTCTGTTCCGTGTTGGACTTTTAATCTTGGATTTCTTTGTGTTGGCTTTCTGTCCTTTTCACAGTTACAAAATCCTCATTTCATCATTTAATACTAGTACAGCTTTCTTACAGTTAATATCCACCACATTCTGTCTGTGGCATCTCCATGATTTGCTACTTATGTTTGTAATGATTTAAGTCATTTGATCCTGTAACGTAGACAAAATATAATATATTAAACTTCACAAGCAGAAGAAAAGCAATACAAAACTAAACTAGGTACACACTACAGAAAATGACTGCAGATGCAATTTCTGTATTGATTTTACCAACGACTGAAAGTCCCGATCAGCTTGCAGATTCATGTGTGTACATACCTACACCAGTTACCTTCAGGTCTGTGATCTTTATCGGTCATAACCATCTGCTGAAAAGATCCTGACCCTGTAAACTCTATGGAGATCTGCCTACACTACTGGTCCTGAGTGCATACACATATTGCAAAATGCCGACATCGTTCCATTGTTGATTGTGGTTTTTAGGAAGTTTATGAAAACAAATGAAACCATACGATAAAATATGATCATGGGAGCATACACACTAATGCGATATCGGTCCTAATGGTCGTTTATCTTTTGATATAGTTAATAGTTCAAAAGCATTATCAGATGTGTTCCAGTAATCACTGACTAGTAGAAGACCCTGTCAAACCAGTGGCGGATCCAAGGGGAGGGGGGACCGCGGTCGGGGCAATATCCCCCCCTAACATTAGAAGTCCTTTAAATTTGGGTCCAAGATGCTGATCAAAACGGGTGGAGGGGCGGGTCCAATCTCAGGTGATGGGCGGGGTTTTCCGGGCCAGCCAATCGGAATGAAGGAGGGGCGGGATTATGCAAAATCGCCCACCCCCCTAAAAATTACGTCTAGGTTCGCCCCTGTGTCTAACCTGGAACTCTCACTAGGATGCAGGGTACTGGAGGGTTGGAAAGTTATCACAAAGGATGTGATCGAGCATCGGATTCGATTGATGCTTGATTTTCAGGCATTGTGACTCTTCCGAAGATACTCTATTTTGGCAACATAGAGGTTCAAGGGGATAACACTGCCCCCACCGCCTTTGAACGCTCAAGTTTCTAGTGCTCAGTTATTGGCCAATCAGTGAGGTTCGGATGTACCTGAGACCTAACACTTTGGAAATATTCACATGGTCATTTTTATTATTATTATTATTGTTTGTTTGTTTTATTTTTTTAAATATGCATCCTAAAAAAGTTGCATCAATAAACATGCTTTAAATAGGATGATTCTGTCCAGCGTTTCTGAATATGAAACACTGAATAGATGTTGGCTAAATCTTAGCATTACTCTGCCCTACACCTCTATACTTATTGTCTCTTACAAGGCAACGGCTCGCAAATGACCTTTCATTCTTTGACATTTTGAGAAAAATACAAATACTCTTTTAGTTCTACTGACCTTTTTAAGTGCTATATAGAATTTAGGACTGTCAAATGCTCTAGAGTTTATTCCGGTCTCCCTCGTTAATTGTTAAAGGATCACAAAGCTTAAGATGACAATATTCGCCAACGTCTAGGTGACAGTTCCTATAGCCCACATTCTCTGTAACCTTGTTATCTACCTCACTGCAAGCTGTTGTCCTTGTTTGCAGCCAGCTCAGGCACACAATTACTGCAATGTTACATTTTGTATAACAATGCTCCCCTGTGATTGAATTATTTACCCAAAATGTTTAGTTCTGAAACCCTTACATGTATACAGTATACCTGGATGGTGTTAGATATTATTTTATATGAGAACAGCTTGCATTAGAAGTTAAATGGTCCTTTAATAATGGCCGGAAGAATGAGTGACAGTCGACCTGCCAGGTAATTAAGCTGAACTTGTGGCGTTAAGCTGGTCATGGTTGACAGGTCAGTTTTATAATAAGGTGCTAGTTGTTGGGTGCCATGGTAACCGTGTACATTGGGGAACATTCAAGCGAGTTTGAGGTTCTGTGTGGGAGGGTAGGTACAAATCTAGAATAGCAAATGGGCCCTGCAGGGCATAGAAAGTTGCCGGGATAGGGATGTGTGGCTCTTGGTGGCATCAGGAACAGGGTTTTAGGGGATGCTGCAGGCCAGGATGGATGGTGCAGAGTTGGTTTTGCAGTGCCTCTGATGAGGAGTTGCTGTAAGCTGTGTGTGTGGGATGGAGGGAATAGAGAGAAGGATTAATTGCACAGGGCAGTCGCCCCTGATTATCTCTTCTCAAGATCCAATCTTGTTAATTTTCTGTGAAACAGTGTCATGCGATTAAAAGCAGCTTCCTCGGTAATTATGACACATGCGACCTCGGCAGTAGGGTCGTGTTGATAAGCCTTTATTGGCAACACGAGTCTAAAAGCTCTCTGGGGAGCGTGTGAATGTGAGGGAGGCAGAGAGGTTACGGGCTGACGGCAGCCACAGACTCTCTGCTTTTTAATGACAGTTTTAGGAAAGCTCTCAGCACACACACATACACAGAACCTCACAAGGGAATAGGGAGGAGAGGAGGCTTCAGCCTTTTCATTGCTAAATGGGAGCTCCCTGGTTTCCTTGCTCAGTCTCCTTGTGTTTCTCGAACTTCTTCAAATGTAACCCTCTTTGTTACATAATTGCCATTTGGATGATGCTGGGTGGTTTGTGAGGCACCTCAATGCTCATCCACATATTTTGTATTGTATTAACTTTTTTTGTGTGGGTGACCTGGATTTTGGATTGCTCGCTTGTTGTCTGGTTGCCAAACATCATAATGCTTTATCAGTACGAGGGGCTCTCAACCATTATACCACTACCCTTCACACTTCTACATGAACTCTGCTTGAAAGCCAACCTTCCATCTAATTAAAAAAAAAAAAAATTCACCAAGATTGTCTTACCCTACGCATTGCTCGGTACACTTATATATGAAACTTATACACCCACATTTAATGTGATGTCACATACACTGATGCGGAGCGCAACACCGTTTTAAAATGATGGGTGGGTAATTGATAGTCTTTAGAAACCCACTCGCCCTGGATGACCTGACTCACTTGCCGTTAGACAGCCAAAGAAGAAACATCACTATCACCCGTGTCGTACGTAGAACCGCTTAGTATACACAGCAGTTCTGCTCCCTGGATATCCAAAGCAGAAGCCCTCAGTCTGGTGTTGGGAGAAGCTCCGGATGTCACATACAGGAACTACTGTCCCGCCGGGTTCTAAATTTACATACTGTGCAGAGTGATGGTGAGGGAGGGGGGGGGGGGGGGAATAGACTATCCTTAAACTGACCACCGACGTTTCTCCTCACTCCAGTGGTCTGAGTGTAACTGCTAAGTCCAGGATTTTTTAAAAAAAATTCTTGGGATATGCAACCAAGCACCTCATGCTTAGTTGTATATCCCAAGTGGTGTTCTGTATGCATCAAAATATTCTCAGGGGACCTGCTTCATTTTTTGCCTGTGAAACATTAATACTAAAAACATCTTTTATAGGGATTTTGCTACCTTTTTACTTTTTCACACATGGCGTTGTCTTGTCAACTCCCTTTTATTTTGTTGAATAAACAATGACCATAAATTTGGTTGCGTTACTTGACGTGTGAGATTGGATGTAGCACGTGCTTGTTCACATGACTGTGCGAGGGAGAATCTTGTTTCATTTATTGACACCCACGTGTTCTGGATTCCAATATCTACTGCTGGTATTGATTCATGTTCATGAAGTCATAATGGGTTATCTGTCAGTGCCACATTGCTTACAATCTCTTCGTTTTAGGATGGATAAGACTGTACCAATTATACGTGGGAGGGGGATGTTCCATGGTTAGAGCAGTCCACAGGTTTCTCTCCTCTCTCTCGTCCGTGACAAGATTATCTGCTACTCTCAAAGTCTATTACTTATTTATATCCTAACAAAATTAAGATGATCATTGTCGTATTACTTATCACGACACTAAGCATATGTTGGATGTTAAGTCTTGTCTACAGTATCTAGAACTTATACTGACTTTCTCTCCTTTATTTTTAGCGTGTCTTTAACGTGCTGTATCCCATGCCTGCGGACCAAAGGAGACACGTCAGCATCAACTCTGCCCGTTGGCTGCCTGAACCTGGCCTAGGATTAGCATATGGTACCAATAAGGGAGACTTGGTGATCTGCCGACCAGAGTAAGTGTTAGGTGGAAGATGGAATTGTTCGTCACCTAGTTGTGATGTGTTTATTTATACTTCAGTATAGGTTAGTACAAAGTTCTGCCCAACGTGTCTCTTACAGGTTTGTATTTCGGGCTGGGCAGTACAGCCACTACCTTCCCCCTTGGTAGTCTCACTCTTTCCTGATCATTTGCGTATGGGCTCACTGCTTTCTTGCCATCCAATGTCCGTTCCTGACATTTATATAAGTACACAGAAAATTCCCCCAGCACACGACTTGCATTTTTATCTACAGTAGAAATGGCAGAAGTCTTAGTTGCACACATTTGCAAATGTATGTTTAAGCCACCCGCCACTCCACGGCGCTTTTGCTAATAGGATGGTCCTAACTCTAAACAGTGTTCCTTTTAGGATAACCCCACCCTTTCAAGCACCTCCAATGAGCCTATAAATTGATTGAGCAACTTCATTTCTGAATTTATATAAGTACGCACTACGATTTTATAAAGTTCTTTTCTATTCTGCTGACTTATGCAAGTTCTCATTTCATCAGTACCCCTGGTGTCTTCGTTCCTTCTCTCCCTCCTGCCAAGTTATACCACAGTCTTCAGAACGCTTTGTCTCGGGGTGGGTTGCTGATAGTACGGACAGCTCCTTTATTTTACATTGCGTGATAGAAAGAAGCCCACTCTCTCCTGTATTAGGAAAAATGGCTTCCAACGTGATTGATGGAACCTGGTGGGAAATAAGAGTTAGGTGTCCATATATGCACATCCTCAAATTCATCCCTGCAAGGTTTCTGTCCTTTTATGGCGTCTGGTGTCCTTTTATTTTATCTTTTCTGTCGAAGCTTTGAGCAATCGGCATTCGTTACCCTGGATATTGGCTTATTTCCCCAGGAGCTTTAAGACAACAGCCCAGGATACTTGTTGTACTGACGTTGCCGCTAATGAGCTCCATGTGTCAGTTTAATGTTATGTCGTTTGTTTGATTCCTTTTAAATCAGGTTTCATCTTCTAAGCGCCATTAGTTTATCGCTTCCTGTGGTTATTGATCATCCGGTCAATATCCCTAATTAACAAGAGTCTTTCAGATACATTGTTGTGTTCTCCCATGTGGCTTTCAGTGAAGTCTGTCACTGAGCAGAGAGAGCAAAAACCAATGAAGATGTATGGTGAAAAGTGGTGTTATGTATGGAGGCATTGTGCGTGTGTGTGTTAGAAAGGTGGGGATAACAAAGACTATGTATGTAGACAGATGTTTTCACAACTACACCTTCTCCCTGTGTGTCTAGGAGGTGTTTGCCAAGCAGCCCCTCTTCTATTGTTTTGCATTTGCATTGATTTGTACTAGAGTACTCTTAATTGTTGAATTCATTACAGTTGAGTATGGAATAGCTTGTGTAACTTGATGTTCAGTGACCAGTCCTTTAGACAGAGCAGCGCCCCCAGAAACTCAGCATTTGAGAGGTACTGCAGGATAAAATACTTGGGCTGTAACAGAAGTATGTTTTGCTGAATTAACCAGGTAGAGTACTTGAAGTTTCTGAGATTCTGAAAGAAGACAACAGTACATTGCTGAGGTCTGTATTTAATGAAAGTCCACCAGTGTTTGATATTTAATTGTAAACTGATGAGAGAGACAAAAGCTTGCCAAAATTTAGTCACAGTACCCATTCGCATCGGAGCCATTGCTTAGCAACCAGCGGAAGATATTCTTTGTTCATAATACAGACTCGCACAAGGAGGCTATCGTCTATCAAAACAATGCATTGTAGTAGGGAACAGAGAGCTATTTTCAGAGCACAGTTTGTTTTTATAATGCACTGAAATGTCACCGCATACATGAGGATTGTCTTGTGTCTCTGACACCTGGATGATGATTTAAAGTGTACTGGTTACCTACATAAAGTGGGGGCAGCCACTGGGCGGGATGAACCAGTATGTAATAATGCAGCATGTCATTCGCTATGAACCAGTGATATCCCTGCAATATGAGGCAGTCTGAGCCTCATGCCTCAGTAATGTCACTGTTTCCTTATGAAATAATAGGGAGTATTATAAATGGCCATAAATAATAAAACAAATAGAGTAATACTAACTAGTGGATATATGTAGATTTACCCTCAGATTCCTAATGGTGTTGTGTGCCGACTGTTTATAGATCGGAGTCAGTAAGTCCTTGCTGTTGTGTCACTGAGTTTTTAATATTTTCTCTTTTCAGGGCATTTGACAACGTATGTGACCAGTTTTGGGAGCAGATGAATGAGGCTATTCTGCAGCATAACACTACTCGGACCAGTGAGAGACCTGGGTGAGAGAGAGAATGAGATGACTATAAACCAGTGTTGGCTAACCTGTGACACTCCAGGTGTTGTGAAACTACAAGTCCCAGCATACCCTTCCAGCAATAAGCTGCTATATATTGGCAAAGCATGCTGGGACTTGTAGTTTCACAAACACCTGGAGTGTCACAGGTTAACCAACACTGCTATAGGGGGTTAGATGCCACCATGATGAGAGAGAGAGGGGTGACTCCTCCACAGTGTTATACATGAAGGTGGTTTGCTTTGTTCTATGTCTCATCACTGAATGGCTGGTGATGGGATTGGGATAGTCAGAGGTCGCCTGGGATATGGGGATGCACTCATTAAATACAGCAGAATTGGAGCGGCACAGTACACAATGCATTTTCTATATTTATAGATCACATCAGCTTCAGGCTGGGGTGACATCAATATATAAAATATTAATGCAAAATATTACTTGCCTAAGTTCCAGAGATGTGACTGGACCCCTGATGTCTGCTGCAGTCAGGGAAGTCTGTCCTGACCATGGACCACAACACTACCTATCGGTCTCCAATAAAATGGCTGCCTTGGCAGGAGTGAGTTTCAACCTTCCTGAGGGCTGCAGCTGTAGGGGACAATGCTGTATTGCCGAAACATAGGCAAGAAATATTTTACACTCAATAATATGCTTTTTCACCTTGTCTTTGTAGCACCAGTTTATATGCTCTGGGATATGATGCAGAGCTGATCTGTGATTACAACTGTATTCATTACAAAGAGCATATCAGCTGTGTTGTATCCCAGGGCAACGAAAGTAAACATATGATTTGAAGAACTAAAGACATGGCTAAAAGGCGCAGAGGTAAGCCTTGCAGGTGAACAAGTACAACTTTAAATTTTAGTCTCTTTAAGATGGATAGTTCCTTAAACGTTGGCCTCCCCAAAAATGTCCTACACATGATTCGGGGCCAGATAAACTTCACTTGGTGAGGGGAAAAACGCATTTCTTGGTTAACAATTGAACCAGATATAAAGGGTTGATAAGTTGAAGTGACGCTGTAATGGTCACACTGTGTGTCCTGTTCCTCTCTCAGGACCAGCCGTGCCACCTGGAGGTCAGACAGAGACATGGGTCTGATGAATGCCATTGGCCTCCAGCCTCGGAATCCAAGCACCTCTGTGACTTCCCAGGGCACCCAGACTCCCGCCCCGCAGTTACAGAATGCAGAGACACAGACTGAAAGGGAGGTACCGGAGACGAGGCCCACTGTTCCAAGTGCTGAGGGTAAGCGGCTACATTGGGCCATAGCTAGTATCCCCATTGCTGCCATTTTTTCACACAGCAGTGCCATGTGTAATATTTTAGTATTATATAGAACAGCTCTGATTTAAAAAAAAATAAAAAAAATGGGGCAGGGCTGGACACCTCCGCCTCAGAAGTAGTGACAGAGGATTGCAGCATATGGAAGATAGTAAGTATCTTTTTGCGCCAATCTCTACCAATTCTCAGGCAATGCCTAAAGGATAATAATAATAATGTCCCCTTAATGGGCAGTTGTGCCAACTGGCTGCTTGAAAGCAAATATTGAGGAAAGAGTTGGAATGCACCGCTCTTCCATTTTGTTCTTTGGTTCACGTTCCCCATTGTTGGTAACTTGTTTGTTTTCTGATTGCATCTCTGAATGCTGGATACTTTTCCTGCAGATCTAAGTGCGCTAGATACTACCTGTACTATACTAGCTGGACCAGCCACCACCACTTTTGATTTGTTTTGCTTATTCACTCCCACTTTTTGAGCTTTTTGTGTGAAGTTTATCAGAATCTAAAGCAGAACTTGCAGTGTGAAGGATGAGGTCAACATTCATCTAATCTTATTGTGCTATCTTCTCGTCTACTCTAGCAGGTTCCACTAATGAGCAAGTGGCACAGTCCAGCAGCACTTCCGAGGGCACAACTGCAGCAGAGTTGCAAGAAGGGAACCTGGAGTCTGGAGAGGCGCCCGGCTCAGGTGGGATGGGTTAAATCTTGACCTGTTTTCTCAAATTTACAGCTGCGATTTATTAGTACTTCTGCTGGATGTAAGGATTTACAACAATGCTTTGCTGTGCAATAAAGGCCTACGCTTACAGGGCTAAGCACTCGTTCAGCCTTCCACTTCATGCTTGTTGTGAATCCTCACACTCTATTACATATAGACAATTTATTTTTTGTTTGTATTGTCTCCTGGGTTGGGTCATTTCCCCAAACTTGTCACTTTTTATCTTCAGGACATAACCTCTTATACTGGCACTTTTTATGCTTCTCTCTCTATTGTACTACAGCCCTTCTCTTCCCTCACACTCTGCCCCTTCATGTCCGACAGGAGAGGGTCAGGAGGACGCTCTGAGCAGAATCCAGCGACTTATGGCAGAAGGAGGGATGACTGCAGTGGTCCAGAGAGAGCAGAGCACAACTATGGCATCTATGGGGGGTTTCGGCAATAATATCATCGTGAGCCACCGAATCCACCGTAGCTCCCAAACGGCATCTGATCCTGCTTCTCGCACCTCCACCCCGCGCTCTCCACAGCCCTCCACTTCTAGAGAAACTGTGGCGGAGCTTGAACGGCACCTTTCTCCCCTCCAACCAAGACGGTCCCTGCTCTCGGAGCCAGTGCCACTGACAAACAACAACAACGACGGTGACCTTAGCACGCAGCCAACGAGTGGCACCTTTCCTGGCGTGGAGAGGTAGAGACGTTGAGTTGCCAACCTGGTACTGCTGTAAGGACAAAATCTTTCCCCACCTCTTGCTCACGGTGGGGGCTCTCAAGCTGTGGACTATGGTGCTATAGACTCGGAGAGGAATTTTATTTGAGAACTGACCCTCCCAACGTGTGGGGGGGAGGTGCAGAGCTTAGGATGAGAAGTAAAAAAAATCGCAGCTGGCCTTTCTCACACTGCCCCTTCTCTACACCCCATCTTCTTTGTCTAGCAAAGAGGAGACATCTCCCGAAACACTTTTATAAAAGGGGTTCAGCCTTTTTACTCTTCCCTCTGCTTTCTTGAAGCTGAACTTCAGGAAGCGAAGAGTAGAATCTTACAGATTCCTGTTTCCCATTTAGGTTTTTATTTGTTTTCATAGGTATTGGTCATGATGGGGGAATTAGCACTAATCTTCTCCGTGTCGATTTCAAGGAGCTGCTATGAGACTGTTACTGCCCTCCTTGCTTTGACTGAAGTTTAAGGAAGGGATGCATGCACTACAGGGAAGGGTGGGGCTTATAAAGAGCCCCTCCTCCATACCAGGCATGTGTGTCCGGGTACTCTGCTCCTCCTTACACACGCGGTGAGGCCTACAGTCCCCACTGCTCATTCTAGATGGGGATGATCAGTCTGCCCCATCACACACAACCCGGCAATGACGCCAACAAACGTTTGTTCAATAAGGACATAATCATTCTCATTGCAGTGGTCACAAGCCCCAAAAAATCAGCCCCTTCACTAAGCTGAGTTTTTTTTGGGATGCCAAATAGGTCCAGAAATATGCTGCGGTTAGACTTCTCATACCTGCTTATTCTGTTCTTTTTTTTATTTTATTTTTTAGTTTTTTTGTTTTGCAAGCGTGACCTGTATAGCCTTGCAGGTCTAAGCCAGCTCCGTTGCTTTTCCTACCCTCTCGGTCTGCAATGTGTGTTTGACTAAATTGGATGAATTTTGCTCCCCCCAACCCCCCCACCCCATGCTTTGTATAAATCCGTCAGCCCAAATCCTTGCCAAAGGCCAGTAGCGCAGCTTTTGTGTTAACCCTTCCCTGCCAGAGCAGTCGGCAGCTTACAGGAGACCCGCTTGGCAGGGGCTAGGTTTAATGTCTGCAGCTGCACCTTTCAACTCAGTAGTTCATCATACATCCGACACACCCGGACACTTGCACCCACTAGCCCACCCCCCCGACAGGCTGCGCAGACTGCACATGTCTCGCCAGTTACAAATAGTTGTTTGACAGTATTAAAAATGAATGTTACAGAAGGGGCCGGGTTACGTGTTAAAGCTCTTGCATGAGAAATACTATTGAGTTAATATGAGAGCAAGTGCTGGCTATCCCTCGTTTTCAACTAAGCAGCCTGCGCTTCTTTAATGCAGCCCCCCCCATCTCCCCTGCCTGCAGGATCCCAGCAGTGGGACTCGCTAGGTGCTTGTGAGCTGCAGAACACTAGCAGGCAGGTTGCACATATCATGACAGTCATCTCACGGGAGACAGCTCCTTAGCTGAGACGGCCTCTGCCCCTCTCTCTTTTGCTCCTTGTGAGAGCCCCTCCGATGTGTACAGCATCCCGCTGAGCATAGCCCACGTCCCGACACATTATTATGGACATCCGATGCTCCATCAATACTGCAGTGTTACTTCAATAATGGCTTTATTACCAGCGTCTATAGCAAAACCTTGCTTTACTTCCTACTGTATAATTAATCTCAGTGGCAGAGCGTTGCTGCCATGTATTCTGTAGCAGTGAGTGCTGGAGGACATCACTCCAGTACTTTGTTTCCCACCATCTCCCGTATCATTGAAACCTGCAGAGCTTCACTCCAGTGCCCTGCTGTAACATTATATAAGAATTACAGAGCCTTCCTCCAGTAATCTGTAATGCTTAATTGGTTTTGCTCTTATGTGTAACACTTTTTTTTTTCTCACGGTGCTGTGCAAAGCATCATTCTAATAACCCATTGTGACCTTTAGGGCATGACTTGATCCATGTAACAATTGTTGAATCTGCAGAGCATTGCGCCAGTAAACCCTGTGACACCAACAGAATTTGTTTGTTTTTTTGCTGTGTTTTGTTTTTTTTTTTATTCGTTTTGGTTGAATATTTGAGATTGTGTGACAAATATAACGGTTTATTCCTCAGTTGTCCAGTGTTGCTGATGAAGACAGGGTTGAGGGCAGATTGTGGGTGTCTTGTTTTAATTGGCTTTTTGTTCCCGCCTTCAAATGGTTATTCACAGCAGCCCTGGCCCACAAGATACTGGCTTGTTGCTGGCCTATCGAGCCTCAGTAATTGGTCTCCGCTGAGACATCTGGCAGAATGAGGGCGACACAGACAGGCAGCTGGAACAGTCGTCGCAACAACTGCAACTGTTCTGCCTGTGATTTGGCAGAAGTTTGCAAGATTTGAACATCATTTCTGTTGCCAGTTGCCACAAAGCCAAACCCTCTTAGATAGACATGTCCTGAAGGAACACTACCGTTAAGTGCAACTTACTTTGTAATTACTACTGGCCAGGGTAACCTCTGTACATGGGCTGCTGTATAAATGTAGTTCCTGCCCGCACAGATCAAGTTGTCCGAAATGTAATGATTCACATAATGTGGCACGCTGAGCAGATGGTATGAATATAACACTCAACCTGTATTCAGAGCCTCAGCTGCATGCAAAGGTAACAGATTCTTATGGATGATATGACATGTGGAAAGATATATAAATCTAGCAAGTCATTTCTTCTCCTCTCTGTCCTATTGTTGCGCTCACCTGACCTATTCTGGCAGTAACCACCTTCCTGCAGTGCTGCACCCTCACCCCCCCCCCCCCCCCCCCTCTGTCTGTAGTAGTGTATCCACCCGATTTCTTTGTTCTTTTAGTGCTCGGCGTTATTCCTCCACCCATTTCCTCTCCTTGCTCCTCTGCATTTTTATTGCACACTTCAACAATGTTGAGAGTAGGAAGTCCTAGGATATTGTCTTTGATTTGTTTTTATGTGCTACCATAGTAGCTATCAGAGTGTGATAAGGACTACTGGTATCTAATAAAGTCATGGTCCAGCCTGCGGGCTGACATAGTTGGGTATTGGGCCAGTACCCTGTATGACCTCTATATCAAGAAAAGGTGAGTGACAGTAAATGTGTATAATGGATGGCTGGCTGCGAGATGAGGAATCCTGCTGCGATGAAGACACGTCCGTGCTGCTCCATTAATCCACCTCTTTACGGTGTCATAAGATTGGACAACATCTGCTCTGTGTCTAGATACAAGTTAGTTAGAGAAAAAGCAAGAGCTGGATACAGTGTCTATTTACAGAGTACAAGGCAGTGTGTGTGTGTCTGTCTTGCTAACTGATTAGGCGTTAATCTTTTATATTTATAGGAATACAATAACAAAGAGACATCAACAAAACCATCCAAATCCACTTTTCCCAGAAAGTAAAGGGAACATTCAGATGTATGAGTAAGGCAGCCAGACACAGACACAAACACAACACTTATTACATGGCTTTGCACTTAGGCTACTTGTGTACAATTCACTACTTTATACTGCTCATAAAGTTCTGAACCACACTGATCAGTACCAGTAGCTTTTATATTTAATTGACGAGATGTATTAGTAAGGCGTTCAATCATACTGAAAGTCTTACACACTTCTCATTTGTTCATTGTCAGTTTCTCAGAATGGTGTAAGGCCTGTCTTTAGCTGATGTGCAGCTAGAGCCCCCAACCTCTCTTTTGAACCCTCTTAGGCCCACTGTGGCTCTCCAGGAGCCTCCCAGGCTCCATCTGCATGTTTTGGTTAGCCACCACCTTTCCTACATGCTTGCCGATAGCAAAGTTATCATACCTATCCCTAATGAATCCTATCTTTCTATAACTCACAAATCTGCATTTTAGGGATGTTCATTGAGAAGGTACAGAAATGTGTTTGATTGATCGGGGAGGGGTGGGTGTTGGAGGTTGCACTTTAAAAATATCGCATAACTTTACTGTTTTGCACCTCTGGAGATGTTTCTTCTTATGGGCGCACTGCTGGGCTGTGACTCTTCCTGAGGATAGGAGAGTCTCCAGCAGACCATCCCAGATGCACAACCAAAATGTCTCGCAGTCCCCATCAGCAATTACCTCCACTGTGTGAAAGTAATTGATGCACTCTAAACTGGAACTAAACCTGCCAAAATTCTCAGACGGCAAATAAGACTCAATCTAGCACTTTCACGTGTATGAATAGAGACAATGCATCAGATCCACACTCTAACAGACCTAACATCTGCAAGAATGGAGAAAGAGGCCAATAATCTGCATATAAAATTACATTTTTAAAAACATTTGTATATTAGGGACATTAAATAGCTAACAGAGACTATTGATTTTTTTTCTGATTTAACAGTGAAACGTGTTGGGGTTCGGATTAGAGTTTAAAGAACTTTGGTAACAGTTTGGTGTAGGAGTGTGGAACTTCAGCCTGACCTCAGTGTTCTGTTTTCCGTTACAGTATCATGGTGGGTAAACCATCCGTCAGCTGTTGCATGTATTGCTATTAACATCATAGTTTATTTATTAAAGTCAGTGACTTGCACGTTGGAGGGATTGTTGTAAGGGAGTCTTTTCTTCTATGTTTTCTAATAGTATCCATATTAGTCATTTTCTAGTGTGATGTATAACCTACAACATGGCTGCCTGCTGTGTGTAGGTGACAGGAACGTATTAAAAAGTGTATGAGTACACAGAGCTGACTATACAAGGGCAGGTAAGGCTATGGTCTGATCAGCCCTGTAAATCTTTGCTCATTGCAATTGGTTCACATGAATTATCTATGGTTGACCAAAGAAATCATCGTCATCACAGTGGCTCAGTGGTTAGCACTTATGACCCCCCAGCGCTGTGAGGCAGGAGTTCGATTCCCGACCATGGCCTTATCTGTGTGGAGTTTGTATATTCTTCCCGTGTTTGTGTGGCTTTCCTCCAGGTGCTCTGGTTTCCTGCCAGACTCCAAAAACATACTGGTAGTTTAATTGGCTGCTATTAAATTGACCCTGGTCTGTGTGTGTGTGTGTGTGTTTAGACTGTAAGCCCCAATGGGGCAGGGACTGATGTGAGCGAGTTCTCTGTACATCGCTGTGGAATTAGTGGCGCTATATAAATAGCTGATGATGACCGCAGCTCATTGTGTTAGTAATCCATGAAATGCATAGTAGCCAACATTTTTTAAATCTTTTCCAGGACCTATTCTCTGCTGAGCCGGTGAAGTAGAGTTCATTTTGCACAACAACGTCTCCGTGGATTTTGGATGCACTACAGTCCCTCACCTGAAGTTTTGTTATATTCACCCTCCTGGGAATGCAGCACAGGGTAACACACTACAAGAAGATGTTACGCCACTCCTAGATGCTGATTTATACCTTTATCCTGTCTACTTATGTGTGTCGGTGTCCCTCCTGCTACCCCCCACCCCCAATCTTATCTGTGTCCTACTCTTTGGGTGGATGTGGAAGCAGTGAGCCTTGCTGTACAACCCCGTGTCTTGCTGTCTGTGCTTGCACAGAAGCTCCCTCATTAGCAGCTTTTTCTTTTGAAGAACACGATCGCTCTTCACAGAGACTTCAGATCTCCCTGGCAGACACGGCTGACAAGCGCTTGCTGTCCCTGTGTCTCCCCGCACCTTCCTCTCTCAGCTACAATTCATTAGGCTGAAAAATCTTTTCCCCCTATAGAAAAGGTTACAGAGATGTGAAGGATTACCAGCACAAACCAGCTTCCGCAGAGAAGTGACGGGAATTAAAGCAGAAAGAGTTTGCAAAGGAGACCAGAATTAGTCTCAAAATTGCCTTAACCCTTACATTGCTGGCTGGACATGGGGTGGCGCATTTGCCTCACCCCCCAGGCCAATCCCATAGTGGGCTACCTTGGGCTGGATCATTGGGCTACCTGCCTTTTTTTCCCCTGTTCCTAAGAGGCTCCTGAGCAGAGTATCTCTCCCCCCTAAGCTAAAATTTGCCAGCCAGCCCCTGCCAGTGATACAGCTTCTGAACCACTGCTACATTCTGTGCAGTGGGAAGCCCTAATAACAAATGCTCTAGTTAATCTTTGCTTGTGTGACAAATTCAACCTAATGATCCCAGGCTGCAGCCGTGTGTTGTCTGCTTTCATGTGACTTTCTACTTCACTGAGCTGTGGGCAGCCGTGTTAAAGTTAGTCGGAGCCATTTAATCTCACACTAATCTGAGCTCCCGTGTGCTAATATTGCCGTATCATCCTACAATCTGCTCTTCCTGAGGCTGCTAGCTATTCTGTGTTTGCCTCTGGGAGTTTGTACTGTATCCTTAGTGCACAGTACATTGACACCTTACTTACGCCAGAAAATGTCTTCACATGCCCTCAGATTGCATATGTACCCCAAAACTGCCCACTTCGTTTATAAACTAAAAGAATGGTATAAGATTGAGATTGTCCGATCGGGAGCATAGAGCTGAAGGTGAAAGGACAAAAGGTCATGGGTCACCTGTTGCCCACCATGGTCTTAAAGCACAATTAATAGGCTTAGACATTGATAGTCCAAAAAAAAAACCGGAATGTAAGGGAATGGATACTTTCTGACAAGCATTCACTGTGCTTCTTCATCTTAATTTTAAAGTTTGCATCGAGGCTTTGAGAACATGCTTTCAAAGCTGTTTTAAAGCGATAAAAACATACAATATTTCGTCTGTGCTTTTACCGGACGTTGGTCATTAAGGCCATGTGTGCAATGGCCAGAGGGTGTGCTGCAACATTAAAATCTTAATATACTTGTTTTTTTTATCCAATGTGCAGTCTTTCAAATCTTAAAGGGGCTAGACAGTGAAAATGTCTAATATCGCTATTACTATCCAACTATGTTTGCATCTCATAATACCGTGGTAAGTTAGACCTCTACCTCCTAGGTATAGAGGGGCACATTTATCAATATTCACATAAAGTGAAAAGTAGTTTTCAATCCTTATCGCAATGATAAATGTGAGAAATAGTTCAATCCTTATGTACAGCCCTGCCCAGAAACAGCAGTTCCGAAAAACTGCTCTTTCAGTGATAAAAAAAAAATCATACTTACCCCCCTCTTCGGAAGCGCTGTCTTCGGGTCTTCTCTTCACTCTTCAATTGCGCATGTCCACTTCCAAGAACTGGACATGCGCACACAGATCCCCTCTCTGTGTTGCAGAGAGCGCGCTGGGTGACAGGGAGGGATCATGTGATCCCTCCACACATGCGCTGTCCAGCTCTGCTCTTCGGAGCAGAGCTGACAGCATTAGATTTCTTCAATTCGGATGATGTACGCCAGCTTCAGCTGGCGTACATTAACATGACATTTTTTTCGGGAACCTGTTTTTTCGGGACTTGTTAAATTGCGGCCAGGAGCAGTCACCATTCTGTTGAATGGTGACTGCTTTTCACTTCAGATCGTTTTTGGGAGCAGTCATTTTCATCAGTGCGATGGGACTTTAATAAATTTGCGTTGGACACTTTCTGGACCAAATTACACGGTAAGTGCACGATAGTGCAATACCGTTTTTTCTTAAATATGCCCCATATATACAGGAACTGGCATAGAGAGGGATGAATAAAAACGGTCTCTGAACGATCGCTGGTTCCAGGCCACTTGTCAGTGATTTTCAAGTATGGTTCAAGGTTCTGAAAACAACATCAGCACCTGAAATTAGTTTATAACAATTCATTGTTAACAACATTGACTCTAACCTCAAGGTTTGGTTCTAGAGATTTCAGTTACCACACCCAAGCTTTTAGGAGGAGACACTAGGGAGCAGCGGTGTAGTGTGATTTTCATACGACCACATTGAAAGTAGTAGGTTATTGATTCAGAAACTGTGGGCTTTACTACTCATTTTCAGTTCTCTGGACCATAATCACACTGCAGCTATACAATATAATGTATATAATAGTATAAATTATATTAATGATAGATATCTTGTAACTGTTAGTATAATCTTGCACACTGAGCATAACGGTTCTATATAGCTGATACAATAAGAGATTAACTTCCTTTCCTAATGTACCTACACACAGATAGTGTCTCTTATCTTCGTCTGTGTAGGTGTATGTGTATTTCATGTCGGTATTAGCTCAGCGTTCCCATATAACACAGCGGCATCCTAATATATTGTTTACAAGGAATCTGTGCTAGATAACAATCTACATAACCATAAATATTTCTCTAGCTTCCTACTTGGGGCTCTCCAGATTAGACACACTTAGTTAATGATTTGAAGCAGAAGCTCCTGCATCTCTATAGCCCTCCACCCGTGGTCAACAAGCTTGTTTTTAAGTGCCCAGGTGTAGGGCACTTTTTTACTGAGCTGCAATGGTAGCAAAAAAAATCATTTTTAGCAGTAACTTCTATTGTCAGTGTTCCTTCTGGAACGATTTTCAAGACCCTCAATGTGTCCATTGAGGGCCTCAAAATTGATCCGGAGATCTGAGAATTCTTGCTCTCCATGTGCACATGTTCCTGTAAATAATGTTTCTTCACTGTAATTGGACATTTAATCAGGTGAGGGACATGCAGCTGACTCAGTCTGAGATGTAAATTCAATGTCTGGATAGCCTTAGGTAAGTAGATGGTAAAATATACCGTCAGTTTCAGGGTGCCTTTGCTGTGTCTGGGAACCAGAATGAGTCTGTTTTATTTGGGTGATAGTTCGGAAATAATTTGTTGTTTGAATGGAATGAGTGGTTTGTTGGGTAACTAGACCTATATCATTTTAGGTGTGTAATAGAGACCGCGGAAGTAATTATTAATTTTTATTTATAAGGCGCCACAAGGTGTCCCTGTACGACGCTACGGACAAACGAATTACTGGTTACTCTCCCATTGTACAGTATTGTAAGCACAGTAACTCAGTAAGCTCAATGCACAGCTAAAGAGGGCGGGGAAGGGAGGATCCGCAAATGACGGGGCCCAAGAAGGAGGGCGTGGAAGACAGGAGGAGAGATTTCATTGTCCTTATAACAGGTAAGAATAATAATAAAAGGTAAAAAGTAGGTACTTGTAAAATGTACAATCAGGAAAAGCAAAATAATGGCATATAAAATAATGTTTTATATGCAGTTGATGCAGATAAGCCAGGGATTCAGCAGGAGAGGTTAACTGACGATCCACTGTGTACCGACCCGGCTTAAGTTGACAAGGTGTTGTCTCTCTGGAGCCCTTGACCAACCACATTTATATCAATTAAAAAGTGAATTAAAACTATAAATATATTGCTATTTATTTATATAAAAGGTATAGGGCCCGGTGAAGAGGATGGCAATAGGCCTCAGGTTCAGAGGGGATACATTGGGTTTTGACATCTGGCAAGAGAAGAGGACTGAGCTTGCAGTATAGTTACGACTGCTAAATGGTTGAAATCACCATGAATGCTGATGGAACTAGGTTTTATCAGGATTGCTGTGGAGCTTACAAGAACCATCTCTACCATGGTAGACCGCTAGAGCCTGCCCTACAATAATATTTTTACTAATCATATTAAACCATGTGATATGTCACTATGAGAATGCTAGTGGTCTGAGCAGTGGGTTGGATTTTTACTAACCAACCTTTAATCTTACTGATGGGTGAAAATTTGGCATCTAATTTACAGGTCGGCAGTAAATATACCGGCCATTTTCAATCCTGTCCTGTGCTGCCCTTTATGCAGCTTCCTGTACTATTACTGGAAACTTAGAGGGTAATAAGAGACAGTTGTCAACTAACATTTTCAGGGATACATTTGTAAAACTTGGAACAATAAGTTCCAAGAAATGTCCTTATTTTTCAAAACAGTCCATTACATCTTCTGTATATTGGATGTAATTTTCACTATCTGTTCTTAAGGTAATAATTAAAGAGCATTTAATATGACTTTATAAACTGTTCAGTGAACATGTAACAATAGAGATTGTAGTGCAGTAATGTCTGCTGCACTACAAACACGCTAACTTGCACCTTGTCACCAGCAACTATTCCCTGTAAATGTTTTCTCATGCTGCCAATTATACTCTTAACGACTTTATTCCCGTTATGTGAGTGCGCCTTTATAAATATATTTAGCTTATCTCTAAAGCATAAGCTAAATATAATTGAACCCAAGATGACATTTTAACAACTCAGATGCCCAGATTCGGGTCTAGACAGATCAGGCAAATTTTGAAGCACCGTACTGGTCTAGATATGCGAGTATGTGCCCTGGTGATGTCAATTGTGTGTCACATTACCACAGCACCACCCTGCCCAGCGAACACCAAGTGGGAAGGTGCATGATGGTGCAATTTATGTTATCGTATGCCCTGACCGCTAGATGACGACGTAGATTGTATTGTCAAGACACCAGCTTGTCCCCTCCCCCTTTCCCGTGGCAGCCCTGCTGTCTATGCACTGGAATCTTTGAGCCTGCTTGAGATAGAGTTCCAATATATAATGGGTAAGGGAACTGGTGCAAATTCCAAAAACCTAAAAAGTTACCTTTTATAAACATTAGAAACCATGACACATGTAAAACTGACAAGCCAACCAACTGAATTGAATTCATTTATTGATATTTTCTAAACAGCATCTTTGACAATTGAAGAAATTGCAAAGTATGTCAAGTTTGACACACTTTAAAGTATATACAGTCACCTTGAAAGATGCTTTACAAGATTTCCTTCCCTTTGACAGACATAAAATCAGGTTACTAGGTTGTTTAGTAAATCTAGCCCTAGGGCTAAACTGTGGGTTTGAAAAAGTGGAGATGTTGCCTATAGCAACCAATCAGATTCTAGCTGTCATTTTGTAGAATGTACTAAATAAATGACAGCTAGAATCTGATTGGTTGCTATAGGCAACATCTCCACTTTTTCAAACCCGCAGTTTTATTAAAGACTAGGGGCAAGTGTTTAAATCCATCCTGTGCCAGAGGCCCTTTGTATTTCTGTCATCGTCAGTAATCTGCACTTACTGATCACGCTATTGGTGCTACTGATACAAATACACACTTGCTGTTTGCACAGTCGTCTCCACACCAGCCATGAATTCAGAATAAGTATTTTAAATATTGGACCAATCCTAGTGGGGGATATGAGCAGGGTGACCAATTCGGGAGTGGTGGGGAAACAACGAGCCAGCCAATCAGGACTAGATACAGCCGAGTCAATGGGCAAGGACTTTCTGCTCAGATGCAGCTCCTCATTGTATAAATACATTTATACAATAAGTTGTTTCTTCCCAGTTTTGTGAGGAGGAAGGGGGACCCAGCTTCAGCCTTGTATAGAGAGATGGGAGGAGTAAACCCAGCTAGAAGATTCAATTTCGCACCTTGGCAAAACCATGTTGTGCTGCAAGGGGAACTTTAAATGTCTGCACATTTTGAGAGGTTGGAGGGGAGTGGATTCCAGATAAACGATAAATCGTAATATTGAAACAAAGCTGCCCAGTAAATCTGTTCTACATACAAAAGCGTACATTACTGTCATTTGCACCCTTTGCATTGGAACACGGTTTGATCTGGTGCAATCTTACACCCATTAGCTCAGAGATAGGCAGCCTGATGCAGTTCAGGGGCAGACCTCTAACCTTTAAAAGGGCCGTACATTACCCCTTAATCTCAGTAATAAGCTAAAGCAATACATTTAATGAAAGAATGAGACATCTGTCTGTTATAACATTATCAGTAGGTATAAAAAGTGTTGCTAGGTATAGCAAAACACATCTGACAATAAAGCAGGAAGGAGCAGAACACACTACTTTCATACTTTTGACCGGTAGTTATTCCCTTTAATAACATCTGGCCTGAAAATCTTCCATTGTGCAATTTAACAACAAAAATGTCATGGGGGCAGCTGAATGATGCTCCGGAGATAGCAGCGATACTTGTACCACCTGCTGTCGTCTACTATAGCTTTACTGGCCAGGGGGCACTGATAAATAGGAAAACAACCTAAATTAGATTTCACCCGTTCTATATTTCTCCTATTGATCATCATCATCATTTATTTATATAGCGCCACTAATTTCGCAGCACTGTAAAGAGAACTCACTCACATCAGTCTCTGCCCCATAGGGAATTTAGACTGTAAGCCCCAAACACACACACGTCAAATTGTTAGCAGCCAATTAACCTACTAGTATGTTTTTGGAGTGTGGGAGGAAAGCAGAGCACCCGGAGGAAACCCATGCAAACACGGGGAGAACATACAAACTCCACACAGATCAATTCCCGACCATGGCCTTAACTCCTGCCTTACAGCACTGGGGTCATGAGTGCTAACCACTAAGCCACAGTGCTGCCCATTAATAGAGGTTTATTTATCTCCAATGCAAGAGCAACTCTCGGGGGAATACGACACATTTCAAAGTTTATGCTTGGTGTCTATTTCTTTTGGGCTTATAACACATATTTCAATCATTTATATTTCACTCGTTATATTGTGATTTTATGAACATAGGTTCCACAACATATTGATCTTTCTCCCCAGATTGCTAGGGAAGGCTTCATATTGTGTCTTTGGAAACGTCCCGCTGCGCTGATCAGGAAAGAAGATTTTCTTGTTCTGGGGGTCGCAGTTTTTCTCTCATACTTAACATATTCAGAGAAGAAAACTAAGCGCTTCTTCTTCTCTATTACCTGCTTTCTTCCTCTCTCTCCGCTCACCATAATAATCCGGCGCCCTCTGCTCCGGAATCCTCTGAACTTAGATTTGTGCTTCAGTGTTTCCTTATGCTGAAGTCTTTTGATAATAGAGATGGAGATGAGGAGTGAGGAAGGAGGTTTGGGTGAGTGAAGGTTATCGAGACTTGTAAAATGCTGACAATAATGTGTGCATACTTTCCTCAGATGAGATTGTGCTTTGGGTGAGATGGAGAAGACAGCATCCAGCTCTGTGAGACAGCTGGGGGGAGGGAGAGAGTTACAGCTCTGATGTGTTTTGTCATTTGCCTGTCATTAGAGAACAGCTTTCTCTTTTCATCATCCACAATGGTACATACAGACAGCTGCCGCGCTCTCTCAACAATCTGATCCCGCACCTGACACAGAGCTCCCCCTATGGGCTGGGGTCATTGAAGGTTGGGGATCACCAGAACCCTTCCTATTGATCCATGTTCTTTCTTTATATTTACGTGTATCTATCTGTCACTCCATCTTTTTCAAACGACCATAGGAGAACATAAATAATTTCAACGTTGAATTTAGTCAGCATTGTGTGTAGGTGATCACTGCTTTTTGTTTGGTGCCCCACATACACACCTCCAGGATCAGTACATCCAGTCCTCTTTCAAGACAGCTATTTTACCATCTGATCTTATCAATGGCTATAAAATCACAGGTAATCAACAGTAAAGAATTGTCTTGAAGAACTTGATTCACACACCCTCATTTATGTGTGCACAAAACTTTATATAGCGCCAATAAAATAGATGATGACGATGGTAATCTGCAGGGTACAAAGAGCTCGCATTAGTCCCTGCCCCATTGGAGCTTACAGTCTAAATTCCCTAACATACAGAGAAGGTCAATTTAATAGTTGATTAACCTATCAGTATGTTTTTGGAGTGTAGAAGGAAACCAGAGCACCTGGCAGCTCTCTAAGCTTAACTACAGCATAGTGCACTAATGTAGTTTAATGAGCATTCCCATACAACTCAGTTGTGTTATACCTAGCGTTAATGCTTCTAAACAATGTGGAGTACATTGACACTTTCAGACCAGCATTAGTTTTACTTTGCTTCGATTTCAGAGTATAGGTCGCTCACTTACTTTTTGTGAACTACTGTCATCAAAGTATATGTGTTAAATCGACTCAGAGGATTGAATAATGCCTGTATGTACAAGGACTTACGGTTTAGTGTTCATTGTTTGTAGCTATGAGCAAAAATCTGTGTGTTGGACTTTTAGTTATACCTGATGTCTTTAGTGCCGGTCTTTGTCACTAATGTTGGGCAGTGTAGGACTGCTTCTATTACTTTGGTCTGGATGCAAAGGTTAAAATTAGAGATGGGTGGGTCCGGTTCTCCGAGAACCGAACCCACCCGAACTTTGGGTATCCGAGTACCGAGCTGAGCAGCTCGGTACTCTCCCGCCCATTCCGAATCCAAATCGAGGCCGAACGTCATTGTGACGTCGTTGGATCTCGGGGCTCGGTTCTCGAGATACTTCAACTTTATAAATACACGCCTCCACAGCAATCCATCGCCATTTGACAGAGGGAGAGAGCAGGGTGTAGTCATAGGCTAATTAGAGCAGGGACAGAGAATACAATATTGTTCTTGCAATTGCTCTAACCAAAATCGCTAGTGCAGAGAAGAGGATAGAGGTTTATTATTTTTTCTTCATAGTTGGCACTCCCCAGCGCTTTTGGGGTGTCCTCCCTAATTGTGCATTAATATTTCTGGCTGTCAAAAGTCATAACTGTCAGCAGTATCTACTAAATAATTTTTAGCACTCCCCAGTGGTTTGCGCTCAGAATGGATTCAAAGCAGTCCACATATGATCTGAATGAGCAACCAGGTTCTGTCACCAGTTCTGATGTTAGTGTTCCCAGTACGTCATCTGGCCAAGGCGATGTCAAACAACAGAGTGTTTTCAAATTAGTGCAAAAAACAAAAACCAAAAAAATTTTTACTGTATTGAAGCGAAAAAGAAGTGTAACTGAGCAAAAGTTAAGTGACGATAAAAAAAAAAAATTGCAAGCATGCCATTCTACACACGCAGTGGCAAAGAGAGAATGAGGCCTTCACCTTTGGCTATTAGTGGCAGATCCCAAAAAGTTACCCAGCCTACAATTGGTGCACAACTACTGTTACGCGTCAAAGCCGAGCTGCAAGATAACAGTGAGGCATTACAGGAGAATATTTGCTCTGATTCACAAATGACAACAATCCCTGTGGAGAGTCCATCCAACAGTGGGATGTCTAATCGTGAGCATTCTGCTGATGTGTGCCTTAATAGCCCGAGTGTAGCCGGTGATACCCAAATTGAGGATGCCACTTTGGAATTAGAAGAGGATGAGGGGGAGATTTGTGTAGGCGACGAGGGCGCTAATGATGATGTTGATGATTATGATGCAGACAGATACCAAACTGCCTTTCTCCATGTCAATTAATATTGTACAGTCTATAATGGCTGAATTTTTTGTTTTTTTAAAAAAGTGGAGGGGGGGGCTATAGAGACAGAAAGCAAACTGTCTTTTTCCATTTCTTTACATATTTAACTATAAGTGTAGGGTGTAATATACATCCAAAGACGATGGCTGCATTGCCAATATGCATAGATGGAGAGGAAGACAATCTGTTTTGTGTGTAGAATAAATGAAGGCCTACCAACGAAGAATTAAACAGTTTTTTGGATGATTTATTACCTCAACAATTAGATTACTTATCTCTAAAACAGTTGGAGCACTAAATTGGGTTATTTTAGGCACAAAAACATGTATTTTCCAACAAAATAGCAAAACAAAACCAAAACACGCAATGGCGGTTTTGCAAAACCAAAACCAAAACACGACGGTAATCCAGATCCAAAACCGAATCCAAAACCAAAACACGGGGGTCAGTGACCATCTCTAGTTAAAATAAACAAGAATAATAATAGGGGGTATTGTAGAACTGATACTAGGGAGAGCTATGCATGTATCAGTGAAGCTTTACCTCTTCCTACTGCAACTAGGTAGGCCAGTCCATGTCCCTGTTGGATTTACTTGTGCACACATCATTCACCCTTTAGCAATTGAACATACTAGACTATCATCTGCGGGTGACGCCATTCTGCACAAGCGATTTTCAAACTTTCCAGCACAAAAGGTTTGCAGAATGCCAGTAAGACACAAGGTAATGGAAAATATATATTATATATATGTATTCATCTATACTAGAACAATCTTGATTTTTACAGTTTACAAATGTGCTCATCTCCTTTAGTTGCTGTATATCGCACCAATTCTAGTTGTGAAAACTGCAGCTCTATCTATAAACGGATGTGTCTAATAGATGTAAGGCTTTCTCCATAATGTACATGATGCCTTTTCAGTTCCACCATCTATGTCATCTCAGGAAGCGAGAAGACGTGTATCACCTCCGGTGGTTATTTACAAAACGGGAAAATGTGGATGCTCAGCATCATCATCATTTATTTATATAGCGCCACTGATTCCGCAGCGCTGTACAGAGAACTCTCTCACATCAGTCCCTGCCCCATTGGAGCTTACAGTCTAAATTCCCTAACACACACACAGACAGACTAGGGTCAATTTTGATAGCAGCTAATTAACCTACCAGTATGTTTTTGGAGTGTGGGAGGAAACCGGAGCACCCGGAGTGAACCCACACAAACACAGGGAGAACATACAAACTCCACACAGATAAGGCCATGGTCGGAAATTGAACTCATGACCCCAGCGCTGTGAGGCAGAAGGGCTAACCGCTAAGCCACCGTGCTGCCCTTATGCTCATATATATTCAAATGGTGATTTTTTTTTTTAAATATTACACAGCAAACAAATTAGGAACAGACTCCTGGTTACCAAAGTGTGCACACCCCACCCCTTAAAGTTCATCAGAAAACCTTATCAGGATATCCATAGTTACTTAAAAAAGAGAGTTTATGCTGTATATCAGCAAGGATACGTGCTACGGGTTTACGGTTTTCTCTGCGCTTTACACCATGTGGCTCAGTGGTGCCATTAGATCCTAATCATCACAATTTCAGGAATTTTGGTTTAACCCATTATTAAAAAAAAACCCACACATTTTGGTTTTCGGATCAACTTGATCCCATTAACAAGTTGGTGGCCATACGCTTCAGTGACTTCCATCCTACCAGATTACAGTATGCAGGTTACAATCTGAAGGACTTTTTGCTTTCAGCATGCGAAAGCACTACTGCTATTTTAATCAAGGACCATTACCATAAGCAAACATTAATGTTATCTAAAGTGTATGCTTTTTGATGTTAACAGACTAGAAAAACAGCCCAATCTGTACTCTTGACCCAGTTTAACATATATTACTTATACCATCAAATGAATCATTCTCCTTGATGTATGACACAGCCCTTAGATGTGCAGCTAAAATAAAACATAAAGTAGTAGAAACAATAAGAATAAAATATGACACCATATGTATTGAAAGATGGATGAAAGAAGTCAGGTTTTCACAAATGCAAACTTAGGACTATTGGGGGGTAGAAGCGCAATAGATGAGAAATAGAGGGAGCTGGCCATTAAGTATCTCAGACTGCAGTTTTAGAATTTAAGAAACAAGAAAGTACAAAGTTGGTGTTGGTTTTTCAGATACTTCTACCAAAGTTGTTGCTCCAGGTCATCCATAGTTTGAATTTAATAAAAATTGAGAATACTAATTGTTCAATATCAAAATGGCAAAAATCAATTACTCACAATTGCTGCTCATTTTTGTGCTACTTCAGAGCTTAAAACAGTATTTAAATGTAATATATCTGCAGCATTAACCTAGTTAACCTTAAAGAATTAATTAACCAAAATTATCTTGCAAAATCTAAATGTATCAAACAAAGCCTACAAATTCTAGCTAGCAGCCAAGGTCTGTTCTTGACATTATCACACTTGTGGATACATCGCACGACGACCAAGATGATGGTT
The DNA here is from genome assembly GCF_038048845.1 of Mixophyes fleayi. Lineage (NCBI taxonomy): Eukaryota > Metazoa > Chordata > Amphibia > Anura > Limnodynastidae > Mixophyes > Mixophyes fleayi. Next base: position 26,327,524 of record NC_134411.1, read on the forward strand.
CTACTTTGGAACCCACATTCTGTGTCTATCACTCATACCATGTACAACATTTACAATGACAGTACTAATTGTAAATTATAGCTTTTTCCTACTGTTATTAATTACTATTTATTACACCTAGAGCTAAAAGTCTGGATGCTTTTATGCCTGAGCTATTTTTTTTCATTTCATTACTAGAGTCATAAAGGTCATTGTGAGCATGACCTATACCTTTCCTGTTGATAAAGGCAGCCATCACATTTAGTGTATGGTCAAAGAGGGATTCCTCAGGGCAAGTGGCCTCAGCAGGCTAGAGGACTACTAAAATAATAAACAGTGAGTGAGCCACCTTGGGAGATAATCAGAAACCATGACAGGCAGGAGATATTATTATGATCATAACAGGTTTGTGACCTTGGGGGGCTCAAAATGGGGGATGTAAGCAGCATAGGTAACTAAAATGAATATGAAGACCCTCTTAAAAACCGTTTTACTTTCTACTTTGTGACCCAAGAGAAAACATTTTTCCAGTAAGAATATGGGAAAGTGACACAATTACAGATACAAATTTCTGTAATAAAAAATAACAACTAATAGTATAAATCTAAAAGAATATATTGCATAATGTATTCCCTACTGTGTATTACCTACTGTAAATTATAAGGATATTAGAAGCCACCAAGGTCACAGGCTGAGTGTTATTACAAAAGGTCATCTTGAAGATCTGTCCCCTGTATACATTTACAGTTGGGGTGTGTAATTCCTTATAATACACAAGCTTTTCTATTGAACACTGAATTAATGACACCAGAACTCAAGGCTTTAAATTGTTAACATCTGTATTTCACAGAAAGGTCTGATGTTAGCATCAAATTTGTGCATTATAAGAAGATTAAAAGCTAGCAATATCATTATTCGAGTGCTAAATGAGTTGCAAGACAAACAGCCATCACGTTTCTTATTTTGCTCAGGGACAGTTGTGGGATCCATTACTCAGAATTTTGCCAATTGAATTCCCTCGTTAAATTAAAAGTAGGTGCGACCAAATTGTTTATGTTATTCATTATTTAATTTTAATTTAAAAATTAAATATGTTGTTTTTGTAAATACATAACATAATGTAAATTAATACATAAAATTGTATAATTCCTTCGTTAACTGTTATTATATGTAGGCAATCATATTACACAGAGCTGTACAGAGAATGTGTAGGGATGTACATCAGTTTTTTTTAAAACACATAAATCAGGCATACGCACACCCTAATTAATCAAGGAGCGGAGGAGGTAAAGATACGTCTGTTGTTGAATATGTGTCTAAATACGCACTCCGCTAACAGACAATACACTGCAGGATTCACACAATACATATGTGGAAGTCCCAAAACAACACACAGAAAAAGAAAAAACAATGTCACCTATTATTAATAATGACAAAACATAAGCAAAAAAAAACAAAAAACCCTCCACCCCATAGAATGTGATGTCTACTGTACATAAAATGCAGACACATGGTCTAGCGTCCTTATGCGACAGTCATCACTAGTAATCAGCATTTATATCAGACCTGTAGCTGGTGAAAGTGATAAGGAGAACTCGTACCTTAGAGATATACCCAAAGCTTGAATCAGACGCTGCTGCGTGCGCTCAAACTTGCAACAACCTTAGTGTACATTGACTATGTGCACACGCCCAGTCCCCTCCTTGTTCCACCCCTGAAATCGTAGGTTGTCGCAAGTGTTCTTTGCGCTCGAAGATTAATTGGATACACTTGCGTCGTCTGGTGTATAGTTCGTTTCTGGGCATGCACTTTGCAATTTAACGCAAAATATGTCATGTATCGGCATTTGCCTTCCTTGATGAATGAGACCGACGGCCATATGTTTAGCATTCTGGTGGTAATAACAACATATTAGTAGAGTAATTTAAACCGCTTTGTGAATTAGATGTTAAGAAGACGGGATTCTTTAGGAAGAGACGTTTGTGAATATCATTAAAAGCATTTTGCAGTTTAATCAGCATCTGAAACCGGTCGTGGGCATATGAAGGCAGCATCCAATTAATTGGCATAATCCTTAATCATAAAGGGTCTCTCAGTTATGTGCACATAGGCAGTGTCTGGAAGAACTGCTATTTGAATGATGCATCTATTTTTTAGGTATGAAAGGTTATAGAGGGTACTAGATCACATATAGACAAGCCCGGAAGTCATGGCTGAGACGATGCCACTTGCACATGAGTTAGAAGTGGTTTGTATGACAGTCATTTGTCCTGCATGCACTTAGTAATGACTCACATTCCCAACAGAGGTATTTTCAGATGTATGTGAAAACAGGGTAGTCCTGGACTTCAAGTGAGTTAAGACTCTTAAAATGTTCTTAATTGGAGTTTGGAATTGGTGGGCAGTGTATATATTTTTAAGGTACGTATAACTAGGGCCAGGGCACCGTTACGTATTCAGTCATCATCTGTTCATGCATTATGTTCCGCAGCTTTAAAGTGGGCGGGGACAGAACGATTGGCAGCCAATTGGACTATCGTAATCCCCACAGCAGCACATAATACTTCAGGAGATGAGCTGATCTAGTTAGAGGCTTTTTTGTGTCCACACGTGTTGTGAGAGGGGAGAAGAGAGAGCTGCTTATCACAGGGGCAGTGTCATGATGTCAGGGGGGAATGGAGGCAGCAGGAAGCCACAGACAGAGTTAAATAATGGAACAGGGGCCACAGTAAGAAGTTTGGACCTATAAACCTCTCATACATCCGACTTGTGTTTTCAAAGGGTCAGTGGTCAGAATGGTCCAATATTAAAGATCGGTTATGATTTGGATTGTATCCATTAATAAACATTAATGAAGTGCTATCCTTTGTGATACTGCATCTAATTGGTATTAAAGACAATTATTTTCTTTGGTTGCTCTGGCCATAGGTAGTGTTACGGGGATAACGTTTTTGTGTGAATCTCTTTTTTCATAATGGTCTAAAGTCTTGCTCTCAGCCACAATGCCTTTTATGGTGGTCGTACAAGATGCTATTATTATTGTGGTTTATAAAGCACCCACATATTACGTAACACTGTACAATGAGGGGATTACGATACAAATAAATCATCACCATTTATTTATGTAGCGCCACTAATTCCACAGCGCTGTACAGAGAACTCACTCACATCAGTCCCTGCCCCATTGGAGCTTACAGTCTAAATTTCCTAACATACACAGACAAACAGAGGGGCAGAGAGAGACTAGGGTCAATTTGATAGCAGCCAATTCAAAAACATACAAGTAGGTTGAGTGTGGGAGGAAACCGGAGCACCCAGAGGAAACCCACGCAAACACGGGGAGAACATACAAACGCCACACAGATAAGGCCATGGTTGGGAATTGAACTCATGACCCCAGTGCTGTGAGGCAGAAGTGCTAACCACTTCCTCCCACACTTCAAAAACATACTAGTAGGTTAATTGGCTGCTAACAAATTGACGTGTGTGTGTGTGTGTGTGTGTGTGTGTGTGTGTGTGTTAGGGTATTTAGACTGTAAGCTCCAATGGGGCACGGACTGATGTGAGTGAGTTCTCTGTACAGCACTGCGGAATCAGTGGCGCTTATAAATAAATGGTGATGATGATGATACCACACACAATCCGATAGTTGAAAATGAAACCAAATATGCACAGCTTCACAGACAGCAAATCCAAATCAATAAACAAATGAAATAGAAATCTGAAGTCAATGTTAAACATCAAATTTATATCTTGAACAAAATACCGAAACATATTTTTTTTAATGATAGTGTCCTTTTAAATTGTGATGGAGTTGCCTAAACTGGAGGTATGGGATAATAGTAAGCCAGCTTTTGAATGACAGCTGGTGAAATCAAGATACTGTATCTGTTTGTATCAACTTCCCTGTAATAAGTTCTTATCATGCTACTGCACTTATCAGCCAAACGGATGCTTCGGGTCTAGGACGGCAGCATCCAGACGGCTGGACTGCAAGGAGACGGAGCGATGTGCGACAGTAGTCTGCATCTACATCCCGAAATGCATTGGTTCATGAATTTAACACAAGAGCCCAGGGGAGAGAATAATCAGATACAATGTAGAAAGGATGAGTAATCCTTACAGGTGTACCACATGCGAAAATAATAGACCTATCCCAATAATCATTGGTCAGAATGTATTTTACCATAGCAATAACCCACATTTTTTTTCTCTAAATATCTCATCCCCTATTTCTTTTTCCTGCACTCTTCTCTTTCTCCAATTCTCTCTCGTTACACTCTCCACACACTCCCTCTGGGTCTGCCAAGATTAATCGACTTGTCCGGTAATGTACTGCGAGCCTCTCCAGCAATAAAGAGGAGTTAATGCAGTTTAAATGATATCATAATCATCACAAACCAGGCAGGATCAGAACTCATACTGATAGATCCAAACAGACAGACTCAAAAAATGTGTCATTCAATAGAAGCCAATAATTTAATCCCCAGTTATTATTTCCAGCAGCTGATATCAGCGGCTTGTGTTTCTGCAAAATTACTTCATGCCGGGAGGAAGAGAATGCAGCACAATCAGGTTAATTTGGGTGTAGAGCAGAAAGAGGTGTAATAGACAGCGGTGCTCATTTATCTTCCAAATGTTTCATTTTCAATATTCCATTATTATCCTATTACACAGCTCCCATCTCCGCCAACTCTCGTCACAAACAGTTTTGACTTTACTGATCTCATTGACACTTGTCCCTTTCATTATATCACAAATCATTCTGATTTGACTTTTTATCTATTGCCCTCCCCTTCACAGTTATACAGCTTCTTCTGTGACTCTTCACTTACCCACTTCTCCAATACCAGCCCTTCCCTTTCCCAGATAGATGGCTCCCTTAACCCATAACCTCTCTCACCGAGGTCCTATAGGAACCTAGAATGATGCGATTTAGTGGGATCTTTCTGATACAGCATTTATCTGCACTCATTTTTGCTTGCACCTAATAGAAGAGCAAGCAAAAATAAGCATGTTTTCAGCCCCCTTGAAACACATTACTCAAGGTTCCTACAGAAAAGCTAGCACCACGGTGGCTTAGTGGTTAGCACTTTTGCCTCACTCACAGCAATGGGGTCATGAGTTTGATTCCCAACCATGGCCTTATCTGTGTGGAGTTTGTATGTGGTCCCAGTGATAGTGTGGGTTTCCTCTGGCTGCTCCAGTTCCCCCTCACACTCCAATAAAAACTAAAATATATTAGAAGGTTAATTGGCTGCTATTGAATTGACTCTAAACTGTCTGTATGTAGACTGTAAGCTCCAAGGGGGCAGGGACTGGTGTGAATGAGTTCTCTATATAGCGCCACTGATTCCGCAGTGCTGTACAAATAAAATAAATGATGATGAATGATCTTCCCCAGTGAGAGAGGTTAAGGGAGTAATGACAGAAGATGTTCTTTGCTGCCATGACTTTATATTCATTGTTTTCTGTGTTTCCATAAATTCCTTCCTTTTCGTTACAGGTTGTTTCTTTCATTTAAACCTTTGCACACATTCGCTTTCCAATATTTCCTTCTCGGCTATTACTTCCTCCACAAGCTTTTCCCACTGTCAAATCTCCTTAATTCCGAAATATCACTCCCTCTTTCTTCATCCTATTAATTTACCTCTATATTTGCTATTCTCCAACTCATTTACCCCTATATTCTTACCCGGCACTCCCTGCAAGCTCTTTCTTCAACTGTCTTTTGCTCGTGTGGTTTCCTGACATGTAAGATTATATATATATATATAATCTTACATATCTATTTTCTTGGAAAGCAGAGACTGGCACTTACAGGTCCTGTGAAAAACATCAAAGAGGTTTATTGTAACAAGATCAATGTTTTGGTTCTCCTTGGAACATGTCTTGAAAAAGGTTTCAATGAGAACTGAAACGTTGATGTTGTAATGATAATACGTTTTCATATTTTGTCACAAGAGCCGTAAGTGCCAGTCTCTGCCTTGCAAGAATAGTTGTTAAATACTAATTTGACTGTGCACCAGGGCACCTTTCCAAATGAAAGACTGTACACTATGGGGTATATTTACTAAACTGCAGGTTTGAAAAAGATATTGCCTAGAGCAACCAATCAGATTCTAGCTGTCATTTATTAAGTACATTTAACAAAATGACAGCTAGAATCTGATTGGTTTCTCTAGGCCACATCTCCACTTTTTCAAACCTGCAGCTTAGTAAATATACCCATTTATGTCTACCATTTCAGCTAAAGTAAGCAGATAAATACATTTTAATCTGTCTATGCTGCGCACACATTCAGATTTCATTGTCCAATTTGGGTTTGTTTATCCACATTGGAAAAACAATTATCTGTTAAATCTAATCCTACCTAGGCAGGAGGCCTCATCGGCTGAGCGGCCCCACTGGCACATGTGGAATCCAGAAATAGTGGGAAGTGTGTCTAAATTACGATACAGTTATTTAGCCTAATGCACGAGAAATCAGATCTGTGCACATTGGTCCCCCGAAGTCGATGATTGTTTCGAACATTCCGTTGCAAACAGAGTGCTCAGCATTAGACGTGGTCGATGACGGTGATTCAAGAAAAACTTTATTGCAACTGGCACTTGAATTAAAGCACCAGCCACAGTTTATACCAGCACATCAGACAGGTTGTAGAATGCTACAATCATTTCTTTGAAGACATTGATAGAGCAGCTGCAAGTTACCACAGCTTTCATTAGCAGTAAAAAGGGTCAAGCCAATCCAAGGCAGGGGGATTGGTACATGTTTTGGACCTAAACACATAACAGTATCAAATAAATAATTAAGAGAATTTTTGTTTGAAATGTACTAAAATATTACCCTACCCCCCACCCTGCAGAGAAACTCACAGATCACTGAATCCCTGACCCCCTCCCTGTCTCCACATCAGAGGACATGGAGACGCCAGAGGGACATATACTTCTTTGATATTTCACTGTCCCCATTAGTGAGAAAGAAAACCTCAGATAGCTCCAAGGCTTTCATTTCAGATGCCAAGTTGTGCCAGTGCTGCAGATGTGCCGTTAACTCTGCCGTATGTCAGGGTAGGAACATATTCAGGTGATAAGGGACAGGAAGGAGACCCCAGGCAAACAGTATTGTAGTACACCTACAAATAACATGGAGATAAAATTAATTTGTAAAAATCTATTTGAGTGATGTTTGCTCAGTTCTGAGACACAGAGTGGGCCTGATTCATCAAGGAGCGTACATGCCGATTTTGTGCGTATAATCTGTAGATTTCAAATGCACTTGTTCAGAACAGGATCATACTCAACCAAATGCAGCAGCGTTCAATTCATCTTTGTAAGCTGTAGTAAGAGTCCTTTTGCGTACAATTTCTGGGAGAGAATGGGGTTGTTAAGGGGCGTTCGTCTGTAGTCAATGTATACCAAGCTCAAGCGCTTGCAACCACCAGAGAGAGAGGGCAAGAGAGAGAGAGCGAGAGAGAGATTTTCTGTAATAAGTTTGTACTGATATATAGTATGTCCTTATTCTACATGGGGAAGTTGTAAGTGGTTCTTTGTAATACATACCCCATTTAGGTCGGCCTCTCCTTCAGTTTGTACCATCTAGAACCTTACAGTTCTTACTTTGCTGAATGTCACTTTATTAAATAATAGCAAACTTGTAGTATAAAAGTAATGTCTCTGGAGATCGGTGGAACATTGCCCTGTTTCATGTACCCAGTGACAGATACACATATCGTGCAGCCTTGAAGTCACAGATAGCCCAATGGCTGCACATACTTCCACCCTCCAATGTCTGAAAATCATCAGCTCTGCAGGAGCAGCACTTATGAGTAAATTCAGGAGCTCTTCTCCACATTTGTACTAATGAGTGATAGATACATACACATCATGGAGACAGAGACATTTGCTGCAAAAATGGTGCATCTACGCAACTCAAGATGACCATGTAAATGCGTCTGCATGAAGACAGGGTTATAGTGCAAACCAAGCATGATGCGGAAGCATGCTTGAGTCGCCATTGATCATTATCAACATGATAATGATAAATTGTATTTTAAAAAATATTTAATAAATAGAAAATATTGCACCCGCCCACTGCAAAAGTGATCTAAGTACAAGCGCTCATAGCCTGGGATTGGTGCTGCAAATATCCCCCACAAGAGCCGCAGCAAGCACCGGGCTATGAGACTGGGCTGGTCATACTAGAAAAGGGAAACCCACAGTGTTGGGGTCTCACTGTAATAGTGGGCACAGCCCCAGCCTGTTCTGCACAGGACAAAATTCCCTAGGGGAATCTGGCCGGCAAACAACATGCAGGCCCCCCCCATAAGAAGAAAAAAGTCCTGTGCTGAAAGCACTGCAGCTCCTCTTTACCCCAATGGCCACTGGGTACATGGTATGATCGTGTTTAATGGTTTAAAAATAGCATCAAACGGCTTGGGTAATGCTGACATTTGTAGAACTACAAGCACCAGCATGCCCTTGCATATATGGGCCACTGGGACCTGTAGTGGCACATAAAAAAAAAGTTTAAAAAAAAATACTACACACACAATGAATAAAGACTTCCCAAATATCTTCTTCCCCAATTTATCAATCACTGAATTTCACAGGGATCCTATTTTTTTATGTTTTCAATCCACAGGTAAAAAAAAATAAAAAAATGGGACAATGCAAGGAGCAGAACCTAACGCAAATGACAGTTCAGAAGGGGTGTCAGCAACTAACCAATGCAGAGCGGCCTCCCCTGATTGGTCAGAGTGCAAGAAAGGCGCTCTGATTCCTTCGTTGTGGCTACGCCCCCAGGGGCCTATTCAGAATGAACTTCATTGTAGCAAGAGGCTACAACAGCAAATACAATGTAATGTCAGGCATTTAACAGTATCAAGAGGAAAAAAAATAAAAGCATAGAATAAATAAAATCACTGTTCACTCTGACATGCCCCAGACTAAATCGCTGCACCTAAAATGGTTTCTGCTAGCCTTAACTAAAGATACAGTATATAAAATATACACCTATATATTATATAATTAGGGTATATTATAATAAATCTAATTATATATCAATGATAATATTTATTCGTCAAATAAACTACTAAGGTAAGCAGCACGATTCATGACGTCAGTTCAAAATTCAAATGTACTTATTGCAGGTAAATCAGATCCCTATATTGCTGAGATTGTGTAATAATTATATATGTAGTAGGCTATTTACGTTGCACACAAACTGCACGGATATCAAAGGCTTCTTCCATAGTTTATTTAATATTGACGATAAATGTGTGATCTGTGTGAATTACAATATTAAGATTGTTGACTGGTTTGCTCTGAATCATGACGTCTTAGATCTAATCTACGGAAAGATTTTCGATCTTGATGCATTTCGGCGCAAACAAACATATAATTACATCAGAATCTCAGCAATACGGAGATCTGATTTCTTTACCACCAATAAGTATATTTGAACTAACACTGTGATATAAGGACAGTACTACAATTCATAAAGGTTTTGATGCTTATCCGCTACTAATGTGAACAGAGTTTGGATACATACTCTAAAAACAATAAATAATACGCATTAGCAGCATAAAGTGCCACGTGCGTTACCATTTAGAGGCTACGAATGCTGATTCTTGGACTACTATTTTTTTGTTGATGGGAGGAGCACCTTTTAAAAACATTGATTTAAACTTTTTTGCACATCAGTAGGTATCATCATCATCATCATCATCATAATAATTAGACTAAATGGTAGGGGTTAATTGTATTTAAACCTGTATTGTTCTATTGGGCGGGGCGACCAATGCTAGCTAGTTGACCGGTGACTGTCTAGCCAGAGCCAGGGTCATCTGGTGTCATCCTGAAAAAAAAGTGTGCTGTATTATTAGTGATGTGAACAATAAAAGCACCATTTATTCAAGCAAGTATCTGTGGCTGCTTCAACCTCTAATCATCTTGCAACTCCGTGAAAATGTCTTTACCTCCCCCATTCCACCTCTCCAGGAGTAAGGGGCTTGCGTCCAACCCAAAAGGAGCTGCAGAGTGTGTAGATTAAAGGATAGGAAGAAAAATAATGATGGCATGTAGGCAGCAAAGGGAAATGTATTTTGCATAAAGCTGGGTGGGCGATATACAGTGTATATGTAATATATATATATATATATATATATATATATATATATATATATATATATACACACATATATACATACATACATACATACATACACACACACACACACACACAAGTTAACCCGTGCATGATACTCATGCATTCTAGTCAAATCAAGCTACTTAAGGTATTAAAAAGGTTATTGTCATGCATTTGTGCCATAGCCCAGGCCTCCTCAGGGGAAGAGCGTTACTTCCAGCTACTTAAGGTGTTAAAAACTCCCCACTGTCACCCCCGGCAACCACCAACCACTCCCCACTGTCACCCCCGGCAACCACCAACCACTCCCAACTGTCACTTCTCCTTCAAGAAATATATAGGTCAGTGTATAACTCTGCCCAGCAGGTGGCGCTGCAGCTTGTTTGTTTTTTTCCCACACACGCCACTAGGCATATATATAGTAGATATTTTTTTATTAAGAGAGCATTGATGCCACTTGTGCCACATGACATGTTCATCTCGTACAATCACATTTTCAGTTTAAAATTGACAGCTGTGCATTTTAAGGAAAAATGTATCCCCTTGCGAAATATAAAGGATAAGACACCATGCATTACAGTAAGGAGGAATATTATATGTATGTATTCACACCGCTTGCTTGGGTTGGTTTTGCTTGAATTTAACCGCAGAGAAACAGTTGTGTCAGCGTAGGTGCTCATTAAGGGAAAGACACCGGGATCTTAATTCAGAAAGTTTTTTAAAAGTAGCCCCCTGTAGCAGAACAGAGAGATTGGCTGCTGAGAATATATTTGTGTTATAAAATTATAATTATATATATATTTCATATTATACACACACACACACATTACATACTCACATATATATTTTACACATGTCTAGAAATCTATACAGCACACAGCTATGCAAGTCATAGTTTCAGACATGTCATGATTTGTACAATGGAGCATTTCTGGAGCCCAAGGCAGAAAGGGTTAGATAAAGGGATTCTCTCCCCTTATGCAAACAATTGCATCCATTACCAATTGTGCTGCCGAGCAAGAAACTAAATTGCAGTCGGACAGAGAGAGTTGTAGCAAAATTTCAGCACAAATGTATAAATGGCTCCATTGTAGCAATTTCCCCTGAGTGTTATTACCACTCCGACCACATTCTACCAACAATATATTTGCAGGGAAAATGATTCTGTAACAATGATTACTTCCTTTGTAAAGCAGGAGATGATTGAGAGGTCGGGTCACTTGATATATTGTCACATAATTCCAAGAGACCTTGTACTCACACATCTGTCTCATTGGAGCTCCAATTCTTAGGTTGGGGTGATCTAGAGCTCTTGTGTGGTTGCGCCAGCATTACAAAGACAACAGGCCAGCAATGGTCCGACATTGGAACAAAGGGAGTACAATACATCTATCATATGCAGAAGTCATTTTTTTCCCATTAAAAAAACATGCATGTGTAGGTTCTCTATACAATACACTAGATCCATATGTCTTGTGTTAGCAGCCGTATTGGAAGCGGTTTAGCCTCTTTGAAGGTTTCTTCCAATTTTATTAATATTTGTCAATTCCCTCAACCCACTCAATAATCCTGTGACTAAATGCTCCTATTACTTACCAATTTTGGTACCCAAGCAGTAATATATATGAGTTACCCTTTGTTTAAACTTGACTACTCAATGCCCGTAGGCAGCTGTTGACTAATCTCCCCTGTAGGTATTATTTGCCATACCTGGTGCCCATTAAATTCCATATCTCAGGTTAGCCGCACAGCAGGCCGGCTACTTTACCTCAAGCCTGGCCTACATCCATATAGTGCTTCCGGGAAGCTCCATGGAGATGTGGGTCTGCCAACCTGTCAAATAGTTGCTCTACCTGCAGGGCGCGGGAAGCGGACAACAGTAGTCATGCAGGCGATTTCATGCTCAGCAAATAAAAGCAATTTAATCATTTTTACTGTGAATGGTGGAAGGGGTTGGCTTACAAATATGAATTAAAAGTGGAGAAACACTGCTAATATTTAACATTGTCACATTTATGCTGATAATATGAATATGAAAGTTTCCTACCGCAATAGACACATTCTCACTTAAAAATATTAGAGCTACGATCAGTGAGGGAACTTGATGCTCCTATTGGCTCAGTGAATTGGCACTTTGGTATTATTAAAAAGCTGTTAATATAGAGGGGAGGGGTATTATCAGTCTAATTTTCCATTGAGACAGAAATCTTCCTTTGTTGTGGAATGACTCCATGCTGATGACAGATTGCTACATCCCGCTCCAGTTATCTCTAAAGTTTGTTGTGTTTTTTTTCAATTTGTTAATTGAAACCCTGAACAATGAGTACATTAAAGTAAATATTTACTATCCAGTGCCCTTATAATAGGACAGCCTTCATAGGGTTTCATAGTAAATTACACACAAACAAGTGTTCAGAGAAGCGTGCCTGGTTCCCTTTGTTAATTGCACTCTGATAGTCAATAACATCCACTCTCGCTGTCCATGGTGCTGAACTGGAGATAGTCCCCAGAGTCTACAGCTCCGGGCTGTAGTCTAACTTTTTATTTTTTAAAAAAAAAATGATTAAGGCTTTTTTTCTCGTGTAGCAAAGAGTCGGGCTTGTCTTTTCTATCAGGCAGCTCTGTTGTTTGGGTAATTACTGCAAGCCATGAAACATCTGACAGGCAGGCTAATTCTGGAACATCTGGCTTCAAGAGCTACAGCAACAGACGGTTGAACAGAACTGTATCGGCCCCCAACATGTCTTTGGGTTCCGTATGAACGAATATACAAGAGTTTATTAATACAAGCAGTGTATAAATTAACACTTGCAATGCTTTTTATCTACGAATAAAGACCCAAACCTCTGGGGTCTTATTCAAACCGAGTGTTGTCAGTGCACTGGTCATTGGTGCAAAGATACTAGGGCTCAATGCCAACATTGCATTTAGGTGCACTGAAGCAGAGCAACCAATCAGACAGCTTCTTTTATGGCCTAACTTGTTTAAGACAGATGAAAGCTATTTGTTGGTTGGCTGCAATTAAGGTATATTTGTCTATTTGTCTACTGTAAAATAGC